>NC_063199.1:13728278-13980778 GCF_017589495.1 Alosa alosa
CAACCTGCCAGCACATGTGCACCTGTTGCATAACCCCGGAGCGGCCACACACTCGTTACGTAATCCCCTCATCTCGCTGTGTGTCTGCCTGCCTGCCTGCGTGTGTGAGTGAGTGAGTGTGTCTGTCTGTCTGTCCACTCAGGCCACAGTGCTTCATACACGCACACTTACAGACTACCACAAACACACAGGCACGCTCCACTTACAAAAATAAACACGCATTCACACTCTGACACACTTACATCTGCACGTACACAAACACAGACACATGCAAAGGGGAACACTTGACTCTTATGTCTGTGTCCACCACACACACACACACACACACACACACACACACACACACACACATTTACTCATTTACATTTAAGAGATGGAGAAAGACATAAAAACTTGGGTATGGATATGGGTGGAACACCCACCAACGTAATAACTTCCCACCAACATAATAAACCACTAATGTAATAAAAATCTGCACGTTTTAAACTTACCAACCTAATGACTTCCCACCAACATAATAATTTCCCACCAACGTAATAAACCAATAAGTTTTGCAGGAAGTTATTGCGTTGGTGGATTTACAAAGTTATTACATTAAAGGAATTATCCGGAGTAAAATGCACTTTAGATCAATTTACGGATGATTGGGAGTACATACGTTGAGTTGACATCAAAATCATGTCATTTGGATGTGTTTTGAGAGTTCGATTTTACCGTTTTTAGTCAAAACTCGTTAGCCTGGAAGTGACCAGGGCACGTAATTTTGCCGCTACAAAACGCTATTTTTATACCTCTTCTACAGTTCCAAACAACATTACACTTACATGGTAGTGAGTAGAGGGTCCCTAAAGCCAAACCGAAGTATCCCGAGGTCTTTATGTGGTCGGATAGAGAGTCCAGAATGAATTTCATCAAGCCAGTACCTTTCCGGAAATGTTGCTGCTGCAGCTGGCGTCTTTAGGGGAAAGTCCGTTGGAGTCGATTGCTGAGTGTGGAGTAACACGCTCTGGAAATTCACAATTTCGTTGTCGTTTTTTTTTTTTTTTAAAACATAGTCCAGTATTTCTTCGAAATTGAAATGAAGTTGTATGGACTTTTTTTTTTTTTAAACGGCAACGAAATTGTGAATTTCCAGAGTTTGTTACTCCACACTCGGCAATCGACTCCTATGGACTTTCCCCTAAAGACGCCAGCTTTTTGTAGCGGCGAAATGACTTGCCCTGGTCACTTCCAGGCTAACGAGTTTTGACTAAAAACGGTAAAATCGAACTTTCTCAAAACACATCCGAATGACATGATTTTGATGTCAACTCAACGTATGTACTTCCAATCATCCGTAAATTGATCTAAAGTGCATTTTACTCCGGATGATTCCTATAACTTCCCAACTTAAGTAAAGGTAGACAAGGCTTTATGGTCATGAGATTGAGATTGGTTTAGATGATGACAATCGTTAACAACTATACCCTTACCACTGGTAAAACAGATATCATTTCATTAAATCAGTGAATTATTACATTGGTGGGAAATTAATGTAATAACTTTTTTAACCTTGCCACCAACCTAATAATTTCCCGCAAACGTAATAATTTTTGGTTGATTACATTGGTGGGACATTGTTACGTTGGCAGGATTATTACGTTTAAAACATGCAGATTTTCTATTATGTTGGTGGGAAGTTATTATGTTGGTGGGTGCTACAGTGGATGCTTTTCTACACAACTTAAAAGGCGTTTCATGGACTTTCATGGGGTTTTTATCAAGGAAAACATTTAAAAAAAAAAAAAAATATAAGGATCCAAAATATGTGATAAAGTATGCACACAGATATGACATACACACATCCATCTATGTGTTTATACCTAAGTCCTTACATGTAACACACACAAGCGCACACACACACACACAGAGAGACACACACACAGCTTTGAGCACGCTAATGCCTGTGGTTCAGTCTCTTGGCCCAGTGGATGCTGCTGCAGCTCTCGCATGTCCTTGCAGATGCTGGGCATATTCCACTACTAAGGCCTGTTATCATTTAACACAGTCTCACCTCTCCCAACAACTACTACCTTCAGTAACACATACACTAGACATAATCTAATGCAGTTGCTGGTCACCTTTGCTCACCCTTCTGGACTTAACATGGACTTTTACATCAATTACTCATGCTGTGTGGTATGACCTTCATCTACAGTATAGGGCACTTTAACTAGACCATATTTGCCAATTCTCTAACTACAGTCATTTAGCACTCATTCCTTTTTTGAATATGTGGCTTAAATGTACTGTATACACAATAAATCACTCTGTTGGTTTGGTTGTATCATATTCAGAGATCTGTTGAAAGCCATTCATTCATTGTTCATTTCATTCCATCAGTGTTACCTGGCATGTTTGTGGCTCCTAGCAGTAGAGTCAGGGCTGATGACGTGTTAGACGATTGGGGCCTCAGTGTGGATGTAGTCGACATGCGGCCAGCGGTCAGCGTGCAGAGTTAGTGGAACGGGAGGTCCTGGCCACAGGGGCGTCCAACTTAGGGGAAATGTTCCTCTGTGTCACCCTTACAGAGAAAGAAACAGCCGTGCTAGATGTTGATACGTGTTCAAAGGACAGCTGCCCCGGATCAGGATCTGCAGGATCTGCAAGTATGTCATTTACACACAGACACACACACACACACACACAGAGACACACACATAGACACACAGACACATGCATGCATGTATAAGATGAATTAATAAACCCAAACAGATAGGAATTATGTGGAATAGTAAAAGAAAATCGAGAGCCAAGCTTTAAAGGAGTGTCCGATTAGAATTTTGGAAGTAAAAACAATAAGTATTTATAGTGCAATGCAGAACATTGAAATCCATCCAAAAAGATATGCAATTCCTTTAAAAAAAAACTTTGCTTAGCTTGTCCAATTCCTCGTTCTCCCCTTGTGACCGTCTGGCAGTGCCAGGTTGGCAGAGGGCCCAGACGGCCTCACCAGACTAAAGTCGCCTCACACCAATCAAGCGCAGCAGGATGGCTGCTTTTCAGTTCGCTCCGCAAAGTAGAGGCTTAATCCTCTATTCAACACAAGCATGCCGTTTTGCCTTTGTTGAGAGAGTGATGCATGTCTACATAGTCTACCCCACCCATGATTTTAAACTCCAAGGAGATGGAAAGAAAGCATGTACATTTTTGAAGACTTTTGACAAGGATGTTGTTTGAGTCTGAGACTGGCTGCTTTCATTACCAGTCAACATGTGTGTGTAGCATGTGTTTAAATGTGGTGTGTGGTCACATGTACATATATTATAAGCTTCATGTTGTGTGTGTGTGTGTGTGTGTGTGTGTGTGTGTGTGTGTGGTCACTGAGCAGCGGTGACTGCTCTTTGTTCAGGGGACCTGAGTGCCTACATGGATCACCTGTGCCCCAAGTGTGTGCACACGTGTTGCTGCTCTCGGTCTCTCTCTCTCTCTCTCTCTCTCTCTCTCTCTCTCTCTCTCTCTCTCTCAAACACACACACACCACACTATCTCTCTCACACACACTCTCTCCCCCCAGTCTTGTTCCAGTCCCTCTCCCACACATTCTCTTCTGTCCCTCAGTCTCTCTTATTCTCTCTCCATTTTCCATGCTATCGCTTTTTGCCTCTCCCTGCTCTCAATAGCTGATAGCCCCCCCACCGTCTCATAGAGAGATGCTAGTGTGTTTTCCTTGGGAGGGAGAGCTTTTGTGGGAGAGTGCAGCGCTTTGACCTTCACCACTGAAAGGGCTGTTAAAAAGTAATTGTGCATGTGTGGGTTGTTGCTTGGAAACAGCTTTGTTGTTAGCAACTCCATTTTTCCACTTAATTGCACACACTGTAAATAGCTTTTCTCCGATTTGTTTTAAAATACAAAAAAACAACAACTGGACAACTCTTTCCTGTCCTTCCTCCCCTTTCTTTGTTCAGTGGTCTTTTGAGGTCTCTAGTGACCTTGAATGACCTTTCCTATGTGTGTGACCCCCACAGTGATGTCGTCGGATGAGGAAGGCGATGAGACCGAGCAAATGTGTGATACGCTGATCCGCTGCATCATGACGGTCCTCAACCACGGCCTGCGCAACGGGGGTGGCATCGGAGACATCCTGCGGAAGCCCTCGAAAGAAGTCAGTAGCATCAGCACGACACGCTTCAATTCCATTCACCACACTCATAAATGCAGCAGCAAACGGGGTCTTCCTCAGATCACGTTGCATGCCACAGCCAAGGGTTCTGCACCAGAGATGGAACACAAAATTGAGATGGCAATATCATCACAATATTTCTGCTTGCTGTTATCGAGACACGGACACCAAATATTAAGACGTTTTTTTTGTTGTTTGTTTGTTTGTTTGTGTGTTTGTTTGTTTTAAACATAGGACAGTTCAAAATGTATTTATTTAAATAACCCTTCTGGTCGATCTCTACTCACTGCCTCCCCATGGGAGTTCCTGAGAATTTGATTTCAGCCTGGCGCATTCAAGTTCACTGTCAAATATGTCAGTCTATGATCCTTAATTGTCTATTGTCTGTCTAAGGTATGAGGTATACAATCTTAGATCTATTGTTATACAAATCACTCACCCTAAATTAGGTGAACTGAATAGCCATATTTTCATATTGTAATATGATTTACCATTTCATGTCTAGTGTAGTATGTTGCTGGTGGTCACCATGGTGTGATGACCTCTGGTTGTCCTTGGTCCGTGTGTAGGAGGCTCTGTTTGTGGCGCGTGTGATCTACGACCTACTCTTCTTCTTCATCGTCATCATCATTGTTCTGAACCTCATCTTCGGTGTGATCATCGACACCTTCGCCGACCTGAGGAGCGAGAAGCAACGCAAGGAGGAGATCCTGAAGACCACCTGCTTCATCTGTGGTAAGAGACACACACACACACACACACACACACACACACACACACACACACACGTTTATCTGTTTATCTGTGGTAAGCAGCACTGACCTGGGACCTAGCGCTCTGGCTGAAACATTCTGGGAAACGTGTAATTACTAGTGCTCCTCAAGGTGTACTTAATGGGTGAAATCAACTGCAGAAACATGGTAGAAATGTCATTTTTCTGTTTTCTGAATCTATACTCCAACTCATGCAGTGACTATGAGCTTCATTAGTGGGCCCACAAAAAAGGACAGAAGACTGAGGACGTATGTGCAGGTATTGCTGTGGGTGCAGTTATTGCTGTGCAGATGCTGTAGGTGTGAGCTTCATGTTCACAAAGGTGATCATGTGAACATGAAGTTCACACCTCGGCTGCACAGTGCACACACAGCTTTACTTTACTCTTCAGACCACCACCCAAGACAAGTCCCCGTTGGTGCTGCTTATCAGTGGATGTGCTGTGTGTGAGTGGAGATAGTGTGTGTGTGTGTATAGTAACAGCTGTGAGTGTCTCCTCAAACGTGTGTGTGTATGTACCGCTGTCTGCAGGGCTGGAGCGGGACAAGTTCGACAACAAGACGGTGTCGTTCGAGGAGCACAGCTCGGCGGAGCACAACATGTGGCACTACCTGTACTTCCTGGTGCTGGTGCGCGTCAAGGACCCCACTGAGTACACAGGGCCTGAGAGCTACGTGGCCCAGATGATCAAGGTCAGCAGCACTGCCCACAGCAGCATGCATGGCACACACACACACACACACACACACACACACACACACACACACACACACACACACACACATTACCCGCACATTACCCGCTTCACAATCTGGTCTAGGTGGCCCCACGTTTTGGAATGAAAGTTTACAGTATATACATCTAACAGCATGAAAACATGCAGTAGGCCTGGTGTTGTAGTTCTCCAGGTGCAACATCTCCGTCATACTGCTTAAGGTGCTGGATTCCATTCAGAAGTGTCTGCCCTTGAATAATAAATGCACCTGTGCCAAAAGCAAGGACTCATTTTCACTAACATGGGTGAAAGTCCTTATGGAAAACTAACAGAGAGTATTCTTGTTTATGTAGAGCTGTTCTATTGCTTTTGGTTGGTCTGGGAATAGTTTGTGTGTGTGCGCGTGGGCGTCTGTGCGTGTGTGGCGCGGCGTGTTGTTTGGGCTGAGCTGCGTGTGACGGTATGCTGCTATGTGCCTGAGAGCTCCACTACAGCATTAGCGGTTGATTTGTTTGTGGCGTAGGTCGCTGTCTGTCTAGACTGAAGTGGTGAGCAGTATGTGGACGTGTATATGTGTGCATAAAGTCTGCAAACGCTGATGGAGACAGAGAGAGAGAGGAAGTCCTGAAAGCCTGTATTTAAAAGCATTAGAGATTAAATCATTCCACATCACCCTTTTAAATCCAAGCCTCAGGGGTTGTTAATTGTCACAGTTGTCTCACATACCACTTCTGCCTAAATAGAGTCACATTAGAGAGAGAGAGAGAGAGAGAGAGAGAGAGAGAGACAGACACACACAAGAGAGAGAGACAGACACACAAAGAGAGAGAGACACACAGAGAGAGAGGGTGAGGTGGAGATGGAGAACAAATCATCCAGACGAGCGCCAGTCTGCTCTGCATTGTAATAAGCCCCTGGTGTGGCGTGTGGCATGTGTCTGACCTTTTGTGGGGATCTCATCTTTCTTCTCTCCATTTTCCCACTGTCCCCCCCACCCCACCCCGTGTTCCATCATGGCACTGGAGAGTAACTGGCATCCTTTTCTCTTTTGAGAATGAATGGCGTGAGTGGACATGCGCACACACCTTTCATGGGTGGGATGCTATTGTGGACTGCTGTATACATTAGTGTGTGTGTGTGTGTGTGTGTCACTAATTGGAAATAGAGTAAAAAGATAGTTGTGGGGCTCCACAGATAGCTGGAGGCAGGGAGGCTGCTGGTGGAACACAAGGTGAGGGACCGGGGGGCTGGTGCAGTCTGGTGCTGGGAGGAGCACAGGATGAGAACCTGTCCTCCTTTCCCTGTCCTCTCTCGTCTCGTCCTCTCCTCCCCGGTCCGCTCCGGTCCGGTCCTGTCTGCTCTTGTCTGCCCTTCTCTCCTCCACTCCTCCTCTTCGTCCTCATGTCTTGTCTGTCTCAGAGGCCGAACCTCCCCATCGCTACTCTCCCTTCTGCACAGACACTCGAAAACTTTTCTCAACCTTCAAATCGCTACTCAACCCTCAGCTGCCTCCTCCTCCATCCAGCCTTACTGCAGATACCCTCGCCTCATTTTTTACAAACAAGTGGCTGCAATCAGCAGTCAATTCTCTACATGCCCACTAACGCATCTGACTCAGTAGATACCGCGACTCCTACAACAACCTCTAGGGACTGCTGGAACATCTTTTTCAGCATTCACGCCTCTCTCCGAGTGAAGTTTCCAGACTCCTGACATGCAGCCGTCCTACCACATGCTCGCTGGACCCTATACCTCCACGAGCCTACTTCAGTCCATCAGCCCGACCATCGCTCCAGCTATCACACATGTGATCAATGCCTCGCTAACCTCCGCACATTTCCAACAGCGTTCAAAGTGGCCCGGTAACACCATTACTTAAAGCTTTCTCAACCCTGCTCAAGTCGAGAACTACCGCCCTGTCTCACTACTGCCTTTCCTATCCAAAGGCATTGAACGAAAGCAGTCTCCAAACAGGTCTCTGACTTCCTTTCACAGAACAACCTTCTGGATCCAAATCAGTCTGGGTTCAAAAGCTGCCACTTCACCAAACGGCTCTGCTGTCTGTAACAGAAGCCTTAAAGAAGCCAGGGCGCACCTTCCGTCATCAGTACTCATTCTGCTTGACTTATCGGGCTGCCTTTGGACACGTTAATCATCAGATCTTTCTCTCTATACTCGCTGACATGGGAATCTCGGTTCTGCTCTCTCCTGGTTTGAATCCTACCTCACAGGACGCCGTTTAACATTATCATGGCTTGGTCAGCTATCCGCACCTCACCATCTCACCACAGGGGTCCCCCAGGCTCAGTGCTGGGCCCCCCTCCTCTTTGCTATCTACACCACCTCCTTGGGACAGATTATCCGTTCGCACGGCTTCTCATACCACTGCTATGCAGACGACACACAGCTCTATCTGTCCTTTCCACCTGATCGACCCCTGGTTTCAGCACGGATCTCAGATTGCCTTTCAGACATAGCTACATGGATGAAGGCACACCACCTCCAGCTGAACCTCTCAAAGACTGAACTGCTGGTCATCCCAGCTAAACCTACCATACACCACTTACATCAACATCAAATTTGACTCCCTGTCTGTTTCACCGACCAGGACTGTAAGAAATCTAGGAGTTGTTCTCGACAACCAACTAAACTTTCAGATCATGTTGCCTCAGTCGCCGGTCATGCCGCCAAGCCGCGACTCTACAACATAATGGAAAATCAGGACTTACTTGACTCAAGATGCTACCCAACTTCTGGTTCAGGCAATAGTCATCTCACGACTCGACTACTGCAATGCCCTCCTGACAGGTCTCCCAGCCTGCGCAGTGAAACCACTTCAGATGATCCAGAACGCCGGGCGCCGGGCCTGGTCTACAACCAACCCAAAAGGGCACATGTTACCCCGCTGCTCATCCAGCTACACTGGCTACCTATGGCGGCCGCGATCAAATTCAAGTCTCTAACGCTTGCCTACAAAGTAGTCTCCGGTTCTGCTCCCACCTACTTGAATGCCCTCATACAGACTTACACTACCTCCAGACCGCTGCGCCCTCTGATCGAATCCACGTCTAGCTCTACCACGGGCATGCGCTCAAGCCAATCCAAACTTTTTCTCATCTGTTGTTCCTCGTTGGTGGAACACACTGCCAGTTCCTACAAGGGCAGGGACATCCTTTTCCACTTTCAAAAACTCCTGAAGACCCAGCTCTTTAGAGAACATCTACTCATAGCAACACTTACAACAAGTCTTACTGATCCTAGCACTCACCAGCCGTTTTTAAACTGACAAGTAACTGCTAAAAACAGCACTCACCGACGCACTTATTCTACTGTACTCTAATGTTTTTTTGAAACTGTCCTAAAATTGTGAGAATTGTTCTAAAACTTACTGTTTACCATGTTGTTAGTCGCTTTGGTTAAAAAGCGTCAGCCAAATGTAATGTAATGTAATGTAATGTAATGTAATGTCTGCAGATGTTGGGTTTTGGTGAATTACTCAGAGGCTAAAAGTGCAAACGTGCTGTTTGCAGCTCTTCATAGTAGTCGGCTCTCACCCTCATTCTGAAACTTGATGTTGGAAGCCCTGGCAACGAATCAGTCGGTCAGATGACTCCTGAAGTGATCCAGGCTGACTCTGAATCAGCACTCTGGCAGTGTTCAGGATTCTCACCAGATCCCTCCGACTCACAGTCACCTGTGTTGTGCACACTGGATGCATGCTATACCGCCTTTAACAGGACTAGTGCGGTAATGCTGGTTATCTAGAGATATAGTGTATGTGTGTGTGTCTGGTAATTATACAGAAACATGACTCACTGGGGATGCTTTGTGTACGCACTCATACATTCAGAATATATACACACACACACACACACACACACACACACACACACACACACACACACACACAAAGTGGAGAGCTAGCAGGTACTGCTGCCGCAACCACAGCAGTGTTATGTAACCCATCTCAAGTGGCCTGCTAATAGCTCAGCCCTGCCTCGCACGTGCTCTTCTGTCCCCCTGTACACACACACACACACACACACACACACACACACACACACACACACACACACACACACACACACACACTCACCCCTGCCCAGTCGCTCATTATCTCACAGTGAGTCAGGCATCTCCTAGGCAACACAGTCGTCACGCACTGTTGGCGGTAACAGGAGTGAGAGACTGAGGAGGGAGGGTGAGAGAGAGAGAGTGTGTGATAGAGGGACAGAGAGAGAGAGAGATGGAAAGTAAGAAAGCGAAAAACAAGGGGGCCTCCAGGCTTGTGATTCTCCGGGTGGGGTCAGAGATCACGGATTCCCAGCGGGACCGGCTACGGGTCGTCGGTAGCCCAGGGTCCCATGGCAGGCGAAGCGGTGCATCCTGGGAAGCCCTTCCTTTCTCCTCGACTCAGACCCGGCGCTCGGCCGAACCTGGCCACCTTCATCACGCTGATTACAGCAATCACGCTGCTATTTCCAGCCCTCATTTGTCTCTGCCGGCCGCGCTGCAGCCACTCCAATGCGTTCTCTCCGGACGGAAAGACTTGCTGCAGCACGTGATGTGCAAGACAGAGAGGGAAGAGAGAAAGAGGGGGAAAGAGAGAGAGACTGAGGGAGATGGAGAGATGCATTAATAGTGGATCCGATAACAAGTTTGCTGGATGTTTGAACAGGGCCTTTAGGCCAGCCATAGTCCAGTCATGGCTCATTAGCGTGAGTGGACTCTGCTCAGGTTGCTGTGCTAACGTGTCCAGACTCGGCGGGGCGGAGGTCCACACCCTGCGTTTCCTCTTTAGTTGCTTTGAGATAAGCCATGGGGAAATGAGCTCTTTTCACTTTAGACGTAGCGTCACGTCTAGATGACTGATATGCTGCCGTCTCGTGCTGACATGTTCTCACCTCGTGTGTTCTCACATTTCAGCTGAAGCAATCACCTGGCAACAGGATCACTTTAGTATTCCGAGCATCAGTCAGCGTGCATCAGCTGTATTGTTTGGAGATGTAAGCTATGTGTTCTTGTCAAGTCACGTTTATTTGCATGGTACATGGCAAGAAATAGACCCAATGTTCTCTACAAACTCCTATATTTTGTGGATAAAAATCTGAGCAATTTCAGTGTCATAGTCATAGCCAATGTAATAAGGACTTTTTCGTGAGACTTGTATTCTTGTAAACACACTCTTTTATTTTAATCATGCAATGATTTGCTTTGCTGAATACAGCCCCAAACCTTATAGAGACAGTTCCATAAGGAGAAGTTGTTTTTTGACCTGGTTGACCTGTTGAATAACACAAACAGAGTAATTGTATGCAATGCTTGTTTATCATGACTTTTGGTGCCATTTGGCAACTATCAATTACATTCAGTAGATGTTTATTTATATGACACTCTGCTGATATCACATGATGGTGGTGGTGGTGGTGTATTGTGCTGCTTTACTGGTAGTTCTGGAGCTATTTTAAAAAAAACATGCACACATTCCTCAGTCTCTCTGCTGTCGGCCACTCTCAGAGCCACTCAGTGGGACCTCAGGAAGCCTCAGCACATCAGCATTAGGAAGCACTGCTGCTGAAGAGGGGACGGAGACGGGGGCTGTATTTACCTGGATTACCGCAAACTCACTACCTGTCTATATACTGCCTGTGTCAATTATTGAGAAATGGGGATAAACAGTCGTTTGTCTAGAATGATGATGAAGTTATGTGATTTTTGGAACTAGCTCAAGTAAAAATGGTAGTGTTGAGTAATAATCCATGAGTATGTGTACTGTGTGTTTATTTAAGACATATTTACATTTACATTATATACATGTTTCACTGTGAATCATTTCACCTGGAGCTAAAACTGTCCAATCTCCTTGCGTGTTTTTGCACAGTAAAGAATCGTCATTTGTTGCCTTAACACTTGATACATGGCAAGCCATTTGACTTCCTGCACTAATGTACCGAGACAGATACCTCTGAAGTCTCTGTGACTGCCCCCCTTCCAACCAAATAATTGGCTAATGAACTCTGGATTATGAATTGAATACTAACGTGATTGGTCAGAAGTGCCTTTGATAGGGACCCAACCACTCCCAGACTTCCATGTGCTCCTTTGTGTGTGTGTGAGGGGTGCTGTGTGGCCCTACTTTCCTGTGCGGTTGCCAGAGTGAGTGTGAGTGAGGCAGAAAGGGGCCTGTTGTTTTTGGAGTCGCTGTGGCACCACCCTTCCCACCCTCTCTGGCCTGCCACCCTGCAGCCCAGCACAAATACCCCAGTCTGAGTCCTGGAGCCGTCGCAACACTCGTCTGTCCTCACGTAATCATCTCTCTCTCTCTCTCTCTCTCTCTCTCTTCTCTCTCTCTCTCAGTTCCAGGGAAAATAATACTTCCAGTATCATTTTCTAGTGTGGATGTGGCATTTTGCAGTAAAGACAAAGGGGGTGTGTGTGTGTGTGTGTGTGTGTGTCTTGTTTCCTCCTTACGTAAGTGTAGGCTGGGGGAAAAACACCCTTTTCCTACCTCCGGAGCTCCTGCACACCCCGGTCCTCCCCACAGACACACACACACACACACACTCACACGCGGGAGCCGCCGGTGCGCGCTGCTGTGCTCTGCTGCTGTGCTCTGCTGTGGTGGTGCTGAGCCAGAGCGGCGGCTCCCAGCTCCGTTACATAACCGTCACCTCCCGCAGACCGGCCTGATCACTCCACTACAGCTCGCTCGGCCTTATCTCTCACACACACACACACACACACACACACACACACACCTACTGAACGGGACAAACACCATCACGTGCGTACACTCACATGCACTCATTCACGCGCATGTAGTCACACACAAGCATTATCTTAGACATGTACAGTACACTTAATTAAAAACAGGAACAGCCTGCCTGCACACACATACATACAAACATTCTGCACACACACACACACACACACACACACACACACACACACACACACACACACACGCCTAATCTCATTCACCAAACTTACGTCATTACACACACACATACACACACAAACATCCTACACAAACACACACACACACACAGACTTTCTATGAAATACCTGTACAAGTACACGCACACACACACACACACACCCTCAGTAAATATCGGGTTACAGGCCTGATCCCACAGAGTGAATAATTCATTGGGACACGTGTCTGCTCCGCTCTGTGTGATTAATCTGTTTGTTTATGTGTCATGGCCCCAGTCACATCTCTTTTTTTCCTGGTTTTGGCTGCCACAGCCGTTAGACTACCTTCTCAGCCGTGCGGTCCAGGAACCGTCGCCCCCACTGGCCCAACTCGGGGCCCTCCGCTGGGCTTTGGGAGGACTCTGGCACACTCTTACTCTCACTCACTCTCACTCTCTCTCTCTCTCTCTCTCTCTCTGTCTTCAGAGCACTGCAGTGGAGAGAGAGGGGGACAGAGTTTGACACTTATATTACTGCATTGCTGCCCTCACGCATAATCTGTATTCTGGCCGACGGTGCAGTGGAGTCTGTCTGCTTTGCTAAGCTCGGCTCTCCTCTCCTCTCCTCTCCTCTGTTGTGTTCAGTTCTGGCACGTGTGAGCGGTACTGAAAGTTCTCTGCCTGCAACCCAGAGCCAGCTCCCTACACTCACACGCGTCAGAGGAGAGAGGGCGAGAGTGTGAGGGAGGGAGAGAGAGAGAGAGAGAGAGAGAGAGAGAGAGACTGACCATTCAGCACACACACACATGCAGACAAGACACTTGGACTAGAGTTGGTGCAGCTTGCTCATTAATATTTACATGTTCCCTTTCCCTGTCTTGTCTGTACGTCTGTGCGTCTGACTGTGTGTGTGTGTGTGTGTGTGTGTGTGTGTGTGTGTGTGTGTGTGTGTGCGTGTGTGCAGAAGAAGAACCTGGACTGGTTCCCACGCATGCGCGCCATGTCCCTGGTGAGCGGCGAGGGGGAGAGCGAGCAGAACGAGATGCGCTCCCTGCAGGACAAGCTGGACCTCACCATGGACCTGGTCACCCAGCTCTCTGGCCAGCTGTCCGAGCTCAAGGAGCAGGTAAGGCCACACCCCCCCCCCCCCACCCCCTCCACACCACACACACACACTTCACACACATGTGCCGGCAGCAAGGCTGCCAGCAGCCCTCTCTGCACAGCCCAAAATAGCCGAGCGGGATGCGCTAAAGCCCAGTATAGCCGAGCTTAGCATATTCCAGCTCGTCATCTTAGCACACGCACCAGTGCACGGCTTATGCAAAACACAGCCCAAGACAGGCCACGCGGGACTGCCCCGTATGCCACCGACAGGCCTCAGACAACAAGTCTGGAGACAGACTGTGACATAATGATAGCACAGCTCAACAGCAGCACCTGAGCACTGGTCAGCCAGACTGTTGGCGTGAGAGCCGGACAGTGCAGCGGTACAGTGTCCTCACCCATCAGCAGAGCAGAGAAGCCAGCCCAGGAAGCAGGCGGAGGGCTAGGGTCACCCCCAGAATGGGCTGTCATCATATCCAACAAATTGTTTTGCAAGTTGGAGTTTTCATATCCTGCTGCCGCGCGGCCATGTTAATGACATTCAAATGAGTGCAGCGAGCACTGTGTTGGAGCAAGGGCAGACATCACACATCATTAAGTGGAGAGCCCAGCTTTCCCCTGTTTGAAGTCACTATTTGAAGTTCCCGGAGAGGACTCTTGACAAGAGCGCAGTGCTCTCGCTCGCTCGTCAAGGTAATTGCTGCTTCTGTGCCACACGCCATGTTGAAAGTGTCTGGGTTACGGAGGCAGGTGTGTTTGCTCCTCTCCAGGAATCGCACCGTCTCAATCCAAGCGTACAGAAACAAGAGCGGATGTTTAAAAAAAGAAAAATGAAAATAAAAGTGTTGCTGATAGATGTTATTGGGGGGGGGTTCGTTCGGCTGCAGTCCCCAGCGTTGTGCTGTTACGGGAGTCAGAGGACATGACCCCACATGGGGCTGTTTTGGATGTCCCAGTTCCACAGGGGTGTGACGGATCACGTACATCACCTGCCTCTGCGGCATGTGATTCCTGTAACAGCGCGCACCCTTGTTCACATGCTCCATCTCTCTCTCCTCTCTCTCTCTCTCTCTCTCTCTCTCTCTCTCTCTCTGTGCGGCCGGGGAAAAACAAGCCATGGCACCCGGGACACTGAGGGAGGCGGGAGGGAGGGAGAGAGGGGTGTGGGGGAAGAGAGACAGAGAGAGAGAGGGAGAGAATGAGAGGCGGATAGGGTGAGAGAGGAGGAGAAATGTCCTGTGTTCACTTAAGGAAAGGGACGTTTGAGATGGAGACTGTTGGATGAGGAAGTCTGGCCAGAGGGTGTGATCTCCAGGAGGTCAGGTGGATGAGAATGTCTGTTGCCATGGTTACACATAACAGGAGTATTCAGGTAAATAAGGTCCATTATGTCCTAACAAGATGGGTTGGGGCCAGTGGAACACATTGGGCTTGCCGTGTCCAGTGTGTGGTGGTGCCGGGGGGCCGGTGATGAGTGAGTTAGTAAGCGTGTGGACTATGAGGGGGCCGTGCTCAGTGCTGGGAGGCTGGAGGGCTGCAGTGTTGGAGGGCTGGAGGGCTGCAGTGTTGGGAGGCTGGAGGGCTGCAGTGCTGGGAGGCTGGAGGGCTGCAGTGGAGGGCTGGAGGGCTGGGAGGCTGGAGGGCTGCAGTGCTGGGAGGCTGGAGGGCTGCAGTGCTGGGAGGCTGGAGGGCTGCAGTGCTGGGAGGCTGGAGGGCTGCAGTGCTGGGAGGCTGGAGGGCTGGTCTCTCGCTGGTGGTCCTGCCGCACAGCTGCTCTCCCGTCTTCAGTCATGAGACCAGAGGCCCTGCTTGATGTCTGTTGATATTAAGGAACTTATTAAAGTGATTTCCCCTGCTGCAGTGCCAAGTCATTAGGCAGACTCTCACACTGGTTTGGATCCCCCCCCTCTCTCCCTCTTTCTATCTCTCTGTGTGTGTGTGTGTGTGTGTGTGTGTCCACACTCGCACAAGTGAATGGACAGTCTTTCTCAAGAGAGCACAGTAGCTGCCTGCGCATACAAATATCTTCAACATAGTCACTCACACAACACATACAATACACACTCACTTACAGCACATACAACAACACAACACAACTCAACACAACACAACATAACAGCACATACAAACACATTTGCACGTACAATTATCATGCCATCATCTCAACTCAATTAGTTCTGCCTCCGTTATCAGCTACTGGCCCTCGGCGCCACTGTGGGACTCTGTTTTTCTAAACTACCCATTTCATGTAATTAATATGATCACAGAGGCTGCTCAGTTCTAGCAGGCCACGGTGTGGGGAGGCCTCGGGGAGGAGGGGGCTGCTACTGGGCTCCTGCTCGTGTTTGCCCCCGAGGTGTGGGGCTCTGTGGGCTGAGCCTGTTTCATCAAATCTCTCTCTCTCTCTCTCTCTCTCTCTCTCTCTCTCTCTCTCTCTCTGTGATGCCCTCAGATGACCGAGCAGAGGAAGAACAAGCAGAGGATGGGCTTCCTCGGGCCGCCGCAGTTGAACCATCATGTCATCGCTCCAGCGCACTGAAGGCCAACACACACACACACACACACACACACACACACACACACACACAAAAATACACTCTACAATTTCACTGGTATGAGGGAAAATACTCACAGTTTAACACAATTCCAATGGATGCAAAAGGGCCAACGACACACAAAACACGCACACTCACACACTTGCTCATTAACAGACTAAGACAAACAAACCCAGGTGAGCTAGGCTAGGCACTGGGAGCCTCCGAGCCCTGCTGTTGAACGCTCCGGTCCCAGTGTGGTGTGTGCGGCGCTGCACATCAGGCTCTGTGTGGTGTGCTCCACCTGAAGTGACACACACACTCCCCTCCATACTGAAGGAGATGAGATGAGGTTTACACAGCAGATAGTACAGGCCTCAGACCTGCCCTCGTGCCTAATCTATGGGCCAACGGGCAGAGTGCAGGGGTCATGGACTTTATTAATGGGGCCACTGGAACTAGCAGTCTCACATTCTTAGTGCTCCAAGGAAAGAGTATTTAAAAAAGGTTGTAGTATTACTTTTTTAATGGTGTATGTCATGTATGTGTGTGATAGAGTTGTCTGTATTTGTGTATACATGTATGTAATTATGGGTTTGTGTGTCTAAACAAAGTGCCATTTTAATACAGTCAAATCACAAGGGACAAACTGGAGTGGTCCAGGTGCATTATGGGTGGCATGTGCCTGTCGCTCAGGAGGGCCTTCCGTGTGCATCAGACTACGCTCTTCCCTCCCTCCCTCCCTGAGCAGAAGAATGCTGACTAGAGACTGCCATTTCTGGATCTGCGGGAGGGAAGCAGAAAGCTCTGGAAAACCGCATCATCTCTCTGGCAGAGCGGAGCTGCCCACTAGTGCCTCGCCTTATGCCAGCGTGTTTGGTTGTCCCACATTCGCGCTCAGCTCATTTCTCATCTCAAGTTTTATCTCATTTGTCTTTTGCGCCGGTGTGCCTCTTAAGCAACATGGGCTGCATCTTGTGCCTTCCTAACAAAGCTGTATATAAAATAGATGAAAAGATATATTGAGTATATTGTATTAAGTATATTGAGAAAATTAGGTTTATTTCTGTGGAATGTACTTGAAAAATTGTGTTTTATGTCTCATGTCGGTACATAGGGGGGGGGTTATCCAGGACCACTGAACTGCATAGTGTGATCTCATCATTATGTCCACTTACAGTACTTAAACCTTACGGCGAATTCTAATCTTGCTTGTCTGTGTGACTGATGTTAGCACCCAAAGGGAAAATCCTGCCAGTGACCACTAAATGCACAACAAGAGTGTTCAGTAAAAAAATGTGTTATGATAAGTTTGCACAATGGAACTAGAGGAGTATGCACTTCAGATGAAATGGTCCTTGTAATGTTTAATGAGAAGAGAATGCAGGCTGTGTTTTATGTGGTCAGATCTACTGTAATAAAGCTGTGATAAAGAGAGGAGTGATCTGCTGCTTGTATTCTACGTTTGCCTCTACCTGTCAGCAATAACTTGGGCTGAAACTTTGCTGTCAACAGACTGACACAAACAGACACACCCTCTCTCACTCTCACTCTCTCTCTCTCACTCTCACTCTCACTCTCTCACACACACACACACACACACACACACACACACACACACCCACACACAACCTTATCTTCCTTCTCTGTGATTGCCACACCACTCACTCACACACATAAGCTTACTCACTTCCGAAGTGAACTTGACCTGACAGTGTGACGTCAGCTCAGCTGAGGGCTGTAGCCCCAGACGAGAGTTGAACCGACACCGGTCAGTAATTACCACTGAGGGCATAATAACTCAAAAGAATTTCACCTCAACCGTTCTCTAGTTTCTCAAACCATTCTCTCGGTAAGTCTGCTGTGTCATCTTTGATCACATTGAAAATGACAAGTAAAAGGAACTTTTTATTTATTTAAAAATGGTTGTAGATCTGTAGAAAAGACTGTCCAGGCCCCAGGGCCATCTCCTCTGAACTGAGAGGACAGGAGTGTTTGTGCTGTGACTGAAACTGTGGCTAAAATTAACCCCCACATATGCGCTATAATAACCCACAGCTGTCACCGGTGGCACAGGGAAAGTCCAGCATATCTGAAATACTCAGCCAGGGAGAAGGGTTCAGTGGGTGGTATCCTTCTTCCCCCACCAACACACACACAAACTCTTCCGTTTTCGACACGCACAAAATCCCCTGGCTCACCAGACACAGACACACACACACACACACACACACTCCTCCCTTCATTGTTCTGCTCACACACAATGTGTTTGGTTCCAAAGGGCTTGAGAGCAGATTAATTATTAGCTAGGCTATGCTGTCATCAAGGAAGGTAGACACAATGTGAAATATTAACAGCAACAAGTGCTTTTGGTTCTGAATGTTTCTCCCTGGAACTACCTCAGTTTGTACACAGTCTGCATCTCAGGGCCTCAGGCAAAGACACACAACCCCCTGACCTGAACTCCTCGGCCTCCCCACATTCAGTGAAAACATCCATTTTTGACATTGATTACTGGATCAATGTCTTGACATCTACAAGCTTCACAGCATTAATCTAAAATACGCAAAAACTCTCTCACACACACATGCATACACACACACACTCGCATACACATCTCTGGCATTCACAAGCAGGTGGCCTCGGTTTCCAGGGAGAAGATGGTGTTCTGTGGCGGCCGAAGGCCATAAACAATCATTAATCTAAATATACTGGCCGCATGTGATGCATGGCATGTGACTTCCTGTGTCATGCCAGCAGGGATGGGGACCGGGTCACAAGGTCCGGAGAGGAGCATCAGAACACCCCTGAAGGCACAGCCACAAATAAATAAATAAATGAATGAGCACACAACAGTGAGCGACACAGCCATCAGCAGCTTTCTCTTTTGCCTCAGCAGCACTCGGCTGTCCTCCAATCGGAGCGCAGGGTGAGGCGTCGCATTTCGATGCCCCCTGACTCATGACACCAGCACGGCTACTGTCTGTCACCCGTGGGCCGCACCTCGACCAGCAAGGAACACTGCAGCCTCTGTTCACTGACAGAGAACTGCTCCAAAGCTGGGTGAGACTGTGAAATATGGTGTCAGCACTACATGCCTTCTTTGAGGCTGTACACGCTCCTGAGAGTTTGGGCCTCGAAAATCAGCTTAAGCCCAAAGTAAGTTACTCAAGTCTGGATGTTCTGGAAACTGTCATATCTCAGGTTTATGAAAGTGACCACAGAGCGGCCAAGACTCTTTTATCTCACATGTACTACAGATGGTAGCTCAGTAAGAAGAGTGACAGCTTATAAAGGGAGAAGTAATTACAGAGGCATGGTAAGGCTTACTTATGATCTTTTATTAAAAATAAGAAAAAAAGAGACGTACACAGAGAATGTAGACTGGACTATCAGCAGTGGCTGTGTAACCTGTGCAAGGCATTTGACTGTAGCACCAGACCCAAGACCTTTTGACCATGCATCAAATGGGAATACATTGATATGTATACACCGTAAAATGAACAAAAAAATACACCAACAGTACAGACATTAAAAATGGTTCCTCCAAACACCACACAGACTTGTTGAAATCATTACAAGATTGAATCAACCAATCCCAGTAGAAAAAATAAAAATAAAAAAGTTCCCGTCTATGTATGTCTTCTGTTGGGTGCACTCTGGATTGTGGGACAGTGCATTTGAAACCCTTGTGCTTTTCCATTGGAGCAGATGGCAGTTGGTGTCTATATTAGTGTTGTTGCTGCGTGGGGTTGAGTGTCTGAGTACCCCTTGTGCACCCCCTGGCAGCAGTAGCAGCGGAGGTTTCCAGTGGCTGGCTGGACTGTGACTCCGGCCCACTGGACTGGCCAGAGGCCTCGCTGACTCCACCTAACAGCGCTGCTTGTTGTTGTGCTCCGGATCAGGGTCAGAAAAACAACGCGGCTGGTCATTTTCCCTTCATTAGACAGGCACTGGTTTCTTTCCCTTTAAGCATGCGTAATGATACTGACTCGCAAAGGGGAAAGGATACAGCATGTAGTATCATTAGAGAGTCAACAACAAATTCAACAAACATAGCAAACCAAGCCAAAGAGGATATTACTGAATTCAGACTAAATGTAGAGAAAATCTATGTCAGACCACCGCACTCTGTGTAAAATGTAAAAAGTATTTTATACACAACACTCCACATGACTGCTTGGCTTCTGCCTGACTGCCTGCCTGACAGCCCTCCCACAGCTGGTCTGCACAGCTCAGGAGGAGGTCAAAATAAAAGTCTTTTTTAAAGTAGTAAACACTGTTCAGCAACATTTGTCTTAAAGAGATACAACACAGTTCAGAATGCCAATGCGATTCCCCCTTATATTTGGCAACCTTGTAAACTGACTTATCTTGCATGTATTTTAAATGCTGTATAAGGCAATGGTGCTGACTTGATTTATATCTGTAAAAAGGACATCAAAAGTGCAGAGGAAGACAGCATGAAGCGTACTTGCATATCTCTGGTTCACTACCCCGGTGAACACATCCTCATTGCAAAATGTTGTAGTATTGCGTCATAGGTTCTGTCTGTGAGAAATGCCAGCACTCTGTTCCAATTTGCTTACTTCTGTACTTACAATACCTAATGTGAGGGCAATGAGTGCGTTCACACTGATCATTATGACGACGCAACGCGCGCTGCAAACTCATGGCGAGTGTAAAATGCTGGACACTTTCAACGCCCTCAACAGAGCTTGGATTCATAGCAGAAGGGCAGGGATCATTTTCAAGATAACTGTTTGAGGAAGCTGGTGCAGCAGCAGTGGAAAACACACTTAACAGATGCACAACCAAGTTTTGACAAAACACAACAATGCTGCTGTCGTATAGAACACACCAGTAACGTTCTGTTTAAATATTGTAATCGTCATTTTAGCTAAGTGCACTGAGTTGGTGTTCAATTTGAGTCATCACTACCCTGTGCACAGTGCATTGCATGAAAGTGTACTGACAAAAGTATGCCAATTAGAACAGAGAGCAGGTCTCCTGCACTGGCACCTGTATTAACACATTGTAAGGAAGTTGCATAGAAAGCTACTTTAGAAAAGTATAAACCTATGAAACTTTTTCAAAGGTCATCTGAGCTCTCTCTGGTTCTCTCTTTCAAACACACACACACACACACACACACACACACACAGCCAAGCAGACTCATACCAGTAAAGTGGGATATTAGAAAAAATACAACAACCATGGACAACCATGGATTTGGTGACTAGAACGGCACACACACACATTGTTTATTAGGCAAGTGAGAAGACGCTGAACATGGTTTCAACCTCTCTTCACAGAGCCCTCAGCCTTTCTGTTCCGTCTCTCTCTCTCTCTCTCTCTCTCCGACAGACTCACACCTTCTGCCAGTGCTGGGTGGAGAGTGATCCCACCTGCAGGCCGGCGAAGAACACCTGGTAGCGGTGCTTCCACATGACGAAGGCCCCCACGGCGCAAACCAGCGCCGCGGCCAAGTTCAGCACCATCTGCAGCAGGAAGTAGATCTTGAGCGTGTCCATGACGGCCGAGCAGTCGCCCACCGCCTCGTAGGTGAAGGTCCGGGCGATGGGGTCCAGAGGGTCCAGCGTGCACACACAGTCCTCCCCCTGCTCGCGGCAGCTGAAGCCGTTGGCCAGTGAGAAGTGGTGACCCTGGAAGGCAATGACCAGCACGGAGATGACCAGGCCCCCCGAGCACAGCAGGAAGTAGAGCACCTGGGCAAAGAGAAGCACAGGTCCGATCAGTGGGCAGAGATGGATAAGGGTAGCCTAGAAATCTAGACGCGCCCCTAGCGGCAACAAATGTAATTTGCTGCCAGGGCTAGTCTAGCAACTCTCCGTTGGCTTGTGAGCTCCAGAAATCGAAACTCAATCAGGCCAATGAAATCGTGTATAGAGTCGTTAGGTGGGCTTAACATAATGATTGATGGCAGAGTTGCAACAGTGTGACACGAGTTAAGCTTTTATGAAGTTGGCAAATGTTTGAACTAGCCAACTAGCTCCGCTGGTGGGAAACGCATCATAGCGCTGCCGCTGTCCTATTGCGTGCAGAGGGAATTTGAAAGACAACTGATTATCCCGCCCCTCGGACTGAGCACTGCGAACGGTGAGTGCCCAGATCCTACATTTTAATAGCCTGGGTGTTCCCATGCTGCCTTGCGCGCGATTTGATTCACGCTGCTAAGGCAGCCTGGAGACCATGGAGCAAATTTTCGCCTGAGATAGGGGACCAATCACAGAACAAGGGGAAAGCAAGGCGATGATGAGCTATGCACAGACGCATTTGATAGACATCCGTGGCACCCAATAAACGGATCTGGGCATTTTTTTCAAATACGAGAAAATTAATGTTTGGTTCCCAGACCACGTCTCATTGAGAAGTGGTGGCGCTAGCCAGGCTAACATTTTAATGTGGCTCTGGCTCGTCAGGCTAGGATAAGGGGGCACTGGCAGGGATCCCGCAAGGTAACTATAATACAATACTTCCTGTTGCAATGTGACTTCTTGTAAGTGTGACTGTTTGCACTTCTGATGCATTTTGTTTAGTTAGTCAATTAGTCAATAGCCTTGCCCTGCTAGCCCTGTTGACTTTAGCATTAGCCTTGCCTTGCTAGCCCTTTTGACTTTAGCATTAGCCTTGCCTTGCTAGCCCTGTTGACTTTAGCATTAGCCTTGCCTTGCTAGCCCTGTTGACTTTCACATTCCTCTCTTATCAGGGGCACCTCTTCTTCTCCACAATCTCATATAAGGAATTGCATAAGACAAGAGGAAGTGCAAATAATGAGAGTTTTTATTGCTCCATACTGCCATGCTCAGGGGCTCACTGTGCAGGCCCAACAAGACTGACGGAAGGCAGCTAAGTAAAGGTAGGGGAAGGTTAACGTGGGTCACATATCACTGACCATTCCTGTCTATTCAGATATTCCTTTAGCCTAGAAATCTAGACGCACCCTAGCGGCGGCAAATTAATTTGCTCATGATATAGGATGGCCCGCCAGGCTAATATTCCTTCATTATGATACCTCCATATTACAGTGGCATCCTATTAAAACTGGTGGAACCTAGTTTATTAAGTCCCTAAATTGCAAACCATCCATAATCTGACCACAGACCGGTTGCTGTGTGACAAAAAGGAGGCCACACTGAGTGGAGTGGTGGAGCTGCTGTGGATGTGGGACTGAAACCATCTGCTCTGGCCCTAAGATAGTGCTGCTCTACCCTCATTCACAACATCCCCATCTCTGCATATCGGTCCCATCACTCCCTCCCCTGACCACATCGGTCATTCATCTCAACCCGTCTTTGTCCGCCTCATGCCAGGTTCCCATCTCTCCCTCAAATCTCATTCTGTCAGCGTCTCGATCTCTGTCCCTCGGCTTGCTCTCCCTCTGGCCTCTCTGTCCATCTGTCTATCATCAGATGGGTTCCATCACTCCGCACTCTCATTCTCCTCCCTCTTTTCCCTCCATTTGACATCAGTAGCGTTTAGAGCATTAGACCATTGACATGAAACTGTGAATAGACTGTGACAAATGCCCCTCCACACACACACACACACACACACACACACACGCACACATACAGGTAGGCTCAGACAGATAAAGACCATTTCAGTTGTGCATGTGCTTGTGTAACATGTGTGTGTGTGTGTGTTTGTATATGTGCCTGTACTGTATGTGTGCATGCGTGTCACATCCATGTATCCACACACACATGACTACATGGACTATGTGCGACAGCCACACGCCAGCGTAGTTTATGTAATTACACAATCCCCAATAACTGTAAAAACCTGCTTCTAAATCCAGGGCTTACATAACGCTCTGGCTGTCCAGTCCTGGCCTGCTGCGGCCCCGCTGTGTACGGTGCCGTGCTGCTGGTGGCATGACCACCAGCGAGATTGCACTTTAATGAGCTGATGTGCTGTGGCTGCAGGCTCTCCGCAAGGCCAGCGCTAAAATGTCAGGCCATGCCAGATGGAGCCTCCTCCCCCGCTCCGCGATAAAGGCATCGCATCTCTCGTCAGGGGTAGGCTGGTCAACATGCTGCTAACTTTGGCTAGACCTCCCTCCATCAGTATAACAACATTAGTGTGTCTATGTTGTAATGGTTGAAGGCTACATGTCATATACTGTGTGTGTATGTAATGTATGTATGTAATGTATGTATGTAATGTATGTATGTATGTATGCATGAAAGCGTTTATGTGTCTCTTTATAAGCTCACCTCATTATTGCATGAAAAATTAATGTATAACTGGACCACATACAAACACACTATGTTGAACCCTAACTTTTTTCTGAATCTGCATGTGGGAGAGTTGGTGATTGCAAGGTGTTGCACACATAGTGCAAGAGTTCTGACTAACTGGTAGACTGAATAATCTGTGTTATGAAATGGGGTGAAGTTAGGGCTGTGGTGGCGTGGTGAGGCGTCAGCAGAATTTCCACTGAATTTCAGAGCAAATATCAACACTATCCAAGCTCTGTCTCACCTTGACGATGAACTGCATGGATGTCCTCTCATCAGCCCGGTAGGTGATCAAGTAGAGGACGAAACCCAGCAGGGACACCACACACAGCTAGAGGAAAGAAAGAGAGAGAGAGAGAGAGACAGAGAGAGAGAGGGACCATAAGATACAACTGTGTGTGCACAACAGTGGTAAAAACCCAATCTTAATACACTTTAAAAACAAATTATGCCAAGAAATTAACCCAGTTTTCAGATACAGCTGTCCGTGCACTTTTAATGAACGCATGTGCGCATGCTCGGAGAACGGGGTCCACGACAAACGTTTTCATTGTGCGCCAGGTTATAAACACATACCAACTTGGCCGAGCATTCCCCTTAATCTCATTTGTGGTTCAGCAGCCTTCTTCAATTCCCCGCTCATTCCAGGGTTTTCTTGAGCGCAGTTATCAACATTGTGCAATGTACCATTGAGTTGTCATCAGATAATGTAATCATGGCCCGTGGTAAATTGGATAGTTTTCCCTCTCTCTCTCCCTCGCCGCGATAACACTCTCCTTCTCAGTTTGATTCCTGTCTTGTGACTAACGTGCAGTATCTAATTTAATTGTTTTTCCCAGGTTCTTAGGAAGCAGGCAGGCGGGTGGGCAGAGGTTTGAGGGGGGGGGGGCCTAGGGGTTTCTTGGTGACCTAAGTGTTTTTCTCTATCTCGTGAGGCTCTAACTCTATAAGTGTTGGTGTGGCCAGAGGTTCATTGATGGCCTGCTGGCATCATGAGGGGAGGGGAGGGAGGGTGGATGAACGTGATCTTCACCTTCCTCTCTGCCTGACTGAAGGACTTCCACGGTGCCTCACAGGGCAGACATCCCAGCCATCAGTCATCAGTCAGCCAGGGTCAGGGTCAGGGTCAGGGTCACCAGAGCAACTCAGTAACAAGCCAGAGGAGTCACCTTGCTATATGGAGAGAGTGGCTCAAATAGCTGAGACACCATACAGCCCAGTCAGGAACCATCTTCCTGTTTACTGCTGGAGCTGTTTTCCTGAGAGCAGACAATCCTATTTAGACTCTATGGTACTATAACTAGGGCAACAAAAATCCATCTGGACAGTAGTGAGAACTGTAATTGCTATGTGAACATGGATGAACAGGATGTCTTTTTCCACATTTGAGGCAGATGAATCACAAGCAAGAGCAATCACAAGAGTTCAGGCGCGTTTTATTTTAGCAACAAACAGCCAGGCTGTGGCTGACAATCCAATTTAAACATAGGGGGCAGCACCTTTTCAAAGTCACTGAACGGTTCCCACTGCAAAACAACATTATCCAAATCAAGACCAAAATAAATGAGACAAATCTCCAAACAAAGTCAGGATGAAGGCTGAGTAAACATGTTTACCTCTGGGCGCTTTGGCTGTGCTGGACAAGCAAGAGGTCCCACAGTAAGATTAGTGTTAAAGTAGCTGTCCTTCTTAACATAGTCCCAAGCCTGTAAGTGTACCGTTTCTCTTGAAATAGCTGTCTCTGAGTATTATTTCCACATAATGTCATGTATACTACATGCATTTTAACCCCTCAAAATAGCCATGACGCATGTTAGCTACAAATTCAGGGCTGGTCTCAGTGAGTCATTTACTTATGAGTAATATGGAGTTCACTGTTTAATTCCATTAACTTAGCCAGCTTTGCAACACCATGGCTCACTCCAGATATGATCTTTGGAGTTGATGACTTAAGTGGCATGCGGTAGAGATCAGAGAGTATGGCACAGCATAGGAAAGTGTCCAGGACCATGTCCACCCACAGCAGTTTCCACTGCGACAATAGGAAAACCACAAGTGGCACAGGGGGATGGTAATGAGTGCATGTGTATGGACAGACAGAGAGACAGACAGACAGAGACAGACAGACAGACAGTCACAGACACAAGGAGCATTTCGACTGCCTCCTGAGCTGCACCGAGGACAAGGTGTGCGTGCAGTTCGCCCAGTGCTGGGACGGGTCAGGGGGAGGCTTCGAGTTAGTGTGGGCCGGACCTCATGCTTGGCCCGGGCGGAAGGGTGGGTTTGGCATGCCATGCAGTGGACAGAGGAAGAAGAGGAAGAGGAAGGAGGCGTCCATGCTTACGATGATCCCTGCCCAGTGGGGCGTCTCCCTGGCCAGCAGAGAGGGGCTGATGGCGGCCATGATGAAGGCCAGGACGGCGATGGCGGCGCCGAAGAGGAGCTGCAGCAGGGCCACGAGCAGCGGGAAGCGGCAGCCGCAGCACTTGTGTGCCTCCTCACTCACCACGCCGTCCGCCTGGCCCATCTCCCTCTCCTTCTGCGATCCCATCATGCACTTCCTGCCGCGCTGCTGCTTCCCACACGCTTGACTGCTGCTATTCTCCCGATCCGATGGCTGGAAGCTTCTCTCTCTCTTTCTCTCTTTCTCTCTCTCTTCCTGACTCGCTCTCCCTCTCTAATCCGTCCTTTTCTCACTCTCCTTTCTTGTTCCTTTCTTCCTCTTCTTCCCTCTGTGCCCCTGACCGGCGCTCCGCTCCTCTGTCCTACTGGTGACTAGCTCTCTGCCCGCTGGTTGACGGCAGCTCCCCCAGCATCCCCCCTCCCTTTTCCCTTCCCCTCCCCGCTGACAGAGAGGCCCAGACCGCGCTGCTATTTGGAACCGGAGAGCCTCTGAACTAATATGGAAAGCATTTGGAGCAGATTCCTCGAGTTGCCCGCGCGCCGCATATAGAGCAAAGCACAGCCGAGGAGAGAGAGAGAGAGAGAGAGAGAGAGAGAGAGAGAGAGAGAAAGAGAGAGAGAGACGGGAAGGAGGGAGTATGAGTGAGGGGGAAGAAGAGAAGGGGGGCTCCAACACACGACCGGCAGATGAACAAAGAGCTGCCTCGCCTGCTCACGGAGGGGCCAGAAGGAGCCGTCTGATTAAAAGGGAAAACAGCAATTAAGGGGAGATGAGTCCAGGCACTAACACGGCACGCCATGGCCAGCCACTGTGGTCAGGAGGGATGGATCCTGGCAGCGCTGTCATGCCCAATAGGGCCCACTCCACTCCAAACACAGGGCCAAGCCCCAGTCACATGATTTGGATGAGGGGGTAATGTGACCTGCGAGCATGTGAGGGCTTTAGGGCCAAATCTTTGATGAAAATAATGAAAAGGTGCAGATGCACTTACTGTACTCCACTTGCAGGGCTGCATCAAAGCACTCTGCCGGCTGCCACCAAAGCCAGGCTAGAAAACTTTTTGGCCTGATGGCAGACATGTAAATATTAAATGGCAGTGAAACAGCAAGCAGTTGTCAACAAAATAGTTATTTATTGAATATTTTGACAGGATTGTTTATTTGTGCTATAACTGATCATTTCATGTTTGTTGTGGTTGAATCTAATTAAAGGGTGAACATTTTCTTTTACACTGAGGTCATATTAAGGTGTTAATGTGTGCATTAGGGGGGTTCTACACATCCTGAATAAACCTGTAATTCAGTTATTACATGGGAACATGGGAAAGTATTGCAGATAGTATGAGTAAAAACAGGCTGACCACCACTAACCAAGATGTCAGGGCCACACATTTAATTGATTCCTAATTTTCCACTGTTAAATAACAAAAGGATTCAAATTCATCATAGTCCAGCTTTTGTACAACTTTTAATGGTCATAGCCAGTTGAGGTTTTGACTGAAACGTTGAGTACATCTTATGACACTGAGACCACCAACGCAGCCATGGGCTTTTCACTTAAATCACCAAACATGTGAGCAAGCCAATTATAGAACTGACTGTTACAATATCTACTGTAAAAGAAAAAATGTCTAAGACTGTGATTAAAATAAATTACAAAATATATTTTATTTACTTTCATTTATTTTCATTCATAGGTTAATTAGTCAGTTTATTTACATTTCATATGCTTTTTTTTCACAGTAAATTAGTCACCCAGTAAACTAACAGTCTCTAGAAATACTGCACTGTTTTCAGGGTGACAAGTCACTTCCCTGGTATTTATTTGATACTTCAGAGCATATCAAACAGTGCTGGCATGTGAGTATGTGTAATTGGTTTGGCCTGTTTATGGCAGAGACTTGTGTTTTCCATGTAGAATTAGTCATAGACATTATACCACTAGTGATATCACTTTATACCATTAGTGAGATTCATGCTGCTGCATGCAATCTTGGCTATGGCCATTGAAAACCCCTTATGACAATCTGCTATATCTTTAACAGTATGCCTAAGTGCACTGCTGTGGTTGACATTATACGTAGGCTATCGTTGGCTGAGTAAACATGCCATATCCTATGCCATTATATAAACAACCTAGAGCGCAAAAAAACGCAAACTTCATAGTGGCATAGTTTGATATTTCCACTTCCGAGGCAAAGAAATTCAAGCCGTTATTTACATAAAGGGCACTGATACTGTCCTATAAACTGGTCCAATACAAAAAAAACTGTTAAGCGATGCCATGCCTCACGACGAGATGATTCTTCGGGCGCTTAATTACCGGACTTTGAGCTGGTGCAGTTTGAGTTCAGCCGTTCCTTCTGGAGCGCGCGTGCGCTCTGGTTTCACACAAAGTGGTCTGGCAAAGTGGCAGTCTAGCAAAGCAGGCATCATTCTGAAGTGCAGCTCCACCGGATAAACGCACGCTGTGCAGTGTCTCTTCGTTCACTGGAGTTGGATTTAAAACTCTTGCAAGCCAAAGAAGTTTGAGTAGCAAGGTTTAAAAAAAAAAAATAAGTAATGGATGAAAGAATACCACGCCTCCAGGATAGGCAGTACATTGATCACGCAGACTTCTTGGGGTAATTCTTTATCATGCATATTGAGTATTTTCCACAACATATTTACCAGTCAAAATGAATGGGATCTCTCGTTAACACCTGGACTTTTCTGTTTCATTTCAGGGTGGAATATTCGTCTCTGTATATGTGCAAATCTAAAAGAGGGATGAAGCGCGAAGACGGAAAGGTAAGCAATTCGGCAGTTCAACACACCGGCAATGACTCTTGGTCGCCGTCTTTTGAATGTTTATTCTTAAAAAGATTCACCAAAAAGATGTTGTTGACTGAGGTGATTATAGTAGTTTTAACAGACATTTTTGCTTTCATTCAGGACGCTTATAAGTTGCCACATCGCCTGATAGAGAAGAAGAGACGAGACAGAATTAATGAATGTATCGGACAGCTTAAAGATTTGTTACCTGAACATTTGAAACTGACGGTAAGCTTATTTTCTCTAAATGGTTTGTTAAGTGGGAGATATGATTATTGAGACGCAGAATTGCATAACATTTTCAAAGTTTAACATGTACCATCTTGTACTTTTTAGACCCTAGGGCATTTGGAGAAAGCGGTTGTACTTGAGTTAACTTTGAAGCACTTAAACGCCTTGACTGCTGTGACCGAGCAGCAGCACCAGAAGATAATCGCTTTGCAGAACGGTAAATTACATAATAGTTGTGCATGTGCCTTGACAAAACAAACAGATATATTCTTAGGTAACAGTCTGAATAAGTGTTGATAAGTTAAAATAATGGTATTGTGATACGTATCCGTAAAAGATAACTATCGGTCATTAAAAGTGCATGCAATCCACTCATCCTCTCCTCTCCTGTTCACTGTTGCATGACAGGTGATCGGTCGATGAAATCTTCCTTCCAAGCCGATCTGGAGGCTTTCCACTCGGGCTTTCAGGCGTGTGCCAAAGAGGTCCTGCAGTACCTGAGCAAGTTCGAGAACTGGACTACTCGCGAGCAGAGGTGCTCGCAGCTCGTCAGCCACTTGCATAAAGTTTCCGGGCAGTTTCAGCCCGGTGCGCAGCTCCTGCAGCATCAGCTGCAGGACCGCGATGGTCCCAAAGGAGACGGTCAGGCGAACTGTGTACCGGTCATTCAGAGGACTCAGAACCCAGAACTGAACGAGAACGATACTGACACTGACAGTGGATATGGCGGTGAGGCGGAGAGAAATGAGGGGAAGCTTGGCTCAGATAAAGGATCTGAGAGCGGCAGGGCGCAGGAGGCAAAAGGTGTCAAGATCAAACAGGAATTCGGGGATGACCGCACTGCCAAGAAACCAAAGATGAGCTGGAGTGGAAATGGTGTGGCAAGTGCAGACCCAGCAAGCCGTCCTGATCTGGCTTTCATGAACTCACTGATGGGAATCACTGGTATTGGACAGCAGACTCCATTTTGCATGCCTTTCTACTTCATTAACCCCTCGGCAGCAGCGTCCTACATGCCTTTATTTGATAAAAGTAACCTGGAGAAGTATGTGTACCCGGCAGCCGCGGCTGCGCTCAGCAGCCCTTTCCCATGGCTCTACCCGGGGCTCCCCGCACAGGCGGCCGCAGCAGCAGCAGCTTTTCCGGGGCTGGCGGCAGACAAGAGCGGATTCAGCATGACCTCACAGAGCAATGACTGTCCGAGTCCCAGTGAGGATGTGTCAAACGAGGCGGAATGTGGGTCTCCCGCGGAAGGGGACCAGGGTCACGAGAATGATAATGGCGAGGATGAGACCCTCCGAAACGAAAATGACGGTACATAATCATTCATTTTCTTTCTCTTTTTTGCCTGTATAAAGACCATATTTATCGTTGTTAGTCAATTTAAGTTCATTCAACATTCAGTGTAGTGTTTCTGAGATTTTTTTGAAAAGCTTTGTTTTTATTATTATTTTCATATTTTTTTTATTCAAAGTAGCTTCAAGATTGGTTCACATCTGAATTGGTCATTGACTTTGGGGAGGTTGGGGGACGTTGGAACAATCTGTGCCTTTTGCACTTTATCCATGATATATTTGAATGATAATCGACTTTGATTGACTTCAGCAACTTACATATGTTATCTAGTCCATCCAGATGTGATTGTTTATCAAAATGTTTGAATTTCTGGGAATTTGCTTTTTTATCTACTTAGGAATAGGACACTTTCTATAGTGCAATATATGATTTAGAACTTACTCTTTACCCAGCTGCAGCTATTCTTTTATTTTCACATTTAATTTGGAATTAACTTACTGTATGGGACACTTGGATGTATCATACTGACCTCAACTAGGGTGTTTACCATCGAAATTGCCACAGTATTTGTCATTGATGCCTCTTGCACATGTAACTGTGTTGCATTTGTAATTTACCAGAGCGTTCAGGCTTTCCTCAGTGCTTGAACGCAGCTACTTATATACCTCAACAGGAGTTCTTGAATGGGACTGATACAGAGGAGGGTTAACTGGTGAACTCAGTACAGGTTATAAGACAAGGACATTTACAATTAGACAAGCCTTGAGTAACAGTCCTCTGACTCGCTGTTACGGCTGCCCCCTTACCCTCCCCAACCACCAATTCTGGTCTATTGTCATCAATAATATGTTTTGTGTTCTTGAAAATGTCCATACCCCCCTTCCCTCCCCCCTCCCATGTAGAAACAGTGTTTGCCTGACGTGCAAATCATTTAAATTTATCTAAAGAGTCCTTGTGACCTGAAGATGTTGTTTGACCCCAGCCCCCTAGCCCCCACCTCACTGCAAGTGTTAGACTACTGTGTCCTCTGTGGACAGGCATCTCTGACAGGCATCTGGCCCAATGACTTGCACCTCCAGCAAAAACATACAAGGTATATTAGCACCTTATGGAACTTTGATATTGAATGTATTATATATGTGTTTTTTCCGTAGATATGAACGTTTGTATATACTCTGATAAAGATCTAGTTCTTTGCTCTGAGAGGTAAAGTGCACTTGTTCATGCCTTCTCCTTCCATGTTCTCCTCACTCTTTGGTTTCCTGTGATTGGTTGTTCATCTGAAGTGTACTATAATTTCATGGCAAAAGTCTACGCCACCAAGGCAAACATCCAAGGCTGTATGTATATCTGTGTATATATGGAAACCATGATACGAAGCAACTGATTATGTTGATCTTAGGATGGCATCCCCATGTCTGTCCCATAGGTGCTGATATTAAGCTTTCTTTCATTCTCACCACCCAAAGACAGAAAAAAATGACTTTTTCTGTAAGAACATTTGGTCTCATTGGAAATAATAAAAAAAACCCTGTTCAGTACTAATATGAGCTCCCTAACTTGTTTAATCCATGTAGCAAACCAGTATCATATTCCAGCATGTCCACAAATGTGCATACAGGTGATAGCACTAGACAAAGTTGAATGAGTAAGTAGGTGATGAGCGATGCCATTCTTAAGACTGTCATCAGACGTTCTTGTTTTCTGACAGTTGTCAAAGTGATGTGTTTTTTAAACGAGTGTCGAGTTATTTTTTGCTGGATAGGAAATGAGATACAGAAATTGCCATTTATTTTTGCAGACTCAGTACTGCTTTTAAAGCTTCTGTTTAGATCCTCTGCTGTCAATTGCCCGGAGCAGTGGCATGTCTGTGTAAATAGTCTGTGAATATGCTACAAATACTGTATGTCTAATGTTTATGTGGTAGAAGAAATCTCTGGATTTTTTAAAGGATAAAACAGAGCAACTGTTGCACATTTCGTTAATGCTTTACACAATTGCTGTTCTAAATTATTGCAGTAAAGTTGTCAAATAAAAACAAAAATATTAAGACTACTTCTGTTGTCAGTTCCTTAAATTCTCCTCTTGTGTATGAATATTTGCTGCTGTACAAGAACAGTGCTTGACTTAACATTGAAATGTCAGTGTCCCAGCACTGTTGGGTGGTCTTAGCTCACACTGATGGATCTGCTGGCCGAAGCCACACCAGCCAGATGACCAGCCATCTTCTGGCATTAGTGTGACCAGACAAAGGTGAATAGCAGAGTTCATCACCTGGTGAAGCTGGTGCAGTGGGGTGATGACACATACTTCCACACCACAGACACGCGACGCACACGCGCACACACACACACGCACGTACGCAAGCACGCACGCACGCACGCACGCACGCACGCACACACACACGCACACACACACACAAAGTAAGCATCAACACACACGTGTCTCAATTGCTCAGTCTTTGACCCTGTCTCAGTTATGTAGCCTTTATGTAGTATATCACTTGATCAGATTGCTGTGCCAATTGTAAACAGCAAGATGCACCACAGTATTTCACAGGGCATTTCCACTACACCTGCACTTACTTTCAGCATACACATGACAAACTAAGGAAATACACTTCTATATAACTACATTTGATAAATATCTCATCAGCCATAAAACATTCATTTATTCATTCTTTTATGGGGGGTGGATTCCAGTGACCGCTGTCTCCCCTCTTTCCTCCTCAGTATGGTGTGGCCTGAGCAACACCTTTTAGCAAGTTACATAATCCTGGGGAAAACCTGTGGAGAGGCAGTCTGCTGTCCGGCCATTTCTCTGCAAAGCAGCTCTGTGAAAAATACGAATGCCTGTTAGGTGCATGGACCAGTTCAGCGCTCTAAGTCACTGTACTGCATTATCTGCTGCATATCAGCAGCCAGTGTTGTGGTCAATGGTGCTCTTTGAGTATACTCAGAACAATAGCTGTTCAGTTCTCGTAGGGCTTTTGCAGCAGAAACACTGATTCACTGCCTGAGTTAGTGTAGACACACCTGTGAGACTTTATTTGGCTGTCAAACTTAAGAAATACACCCTTTCCAAAAACCTCATAAACTCACTGAAGCACGCTTTTTGTGCATAAAAAAACAAAGATTGTACTTAGGCCGAAGCTGGTCCAGCCCTTGATGGTCCAGCCCTTTGACAGTACCATTTGACAGATGAAGACTGACATCTAGGTTGATATGTACTGGTTTAATTCAGTTGATGGTTTATCTTTTCTTTATATTTGTATTTAAACAATTTCTGGAGGCCTCTGAACACATGGTAGATACAGACTTTTCTAGTATATCATAACAAAATATGTTTAAGGTCTATTGGATATAGGGGGATAGAATATAATAGAATTGAATAGAATAGAATAGACTTTAGTTTCAGGTCAGGCATGAAAATTGTCTTTGGTCTCACCAATTAATTCAGTACAATACACACAAGATTAAAACACAACATATGGTTTGGGGACCTCTTTATCATCTAAAAGGGCATGTGCAGATTCAGTACATGGCTAAATGAGCTACACTGTCATGGTCATAACCTAATTTTTTGTTGGTGACTTATCTTCCCAGGCCTGGGGACTCATCAAACCCATACAGCAAGACTAGAGGTCATCTATTTTTTGGTTGGTGACTTATCTTCCCAGGCCTGACTCCAAACCAAACCAACAACCAAACTCCAAACAGTCTCTGGTTCTAGCTGTTTTGCAAAATTGTCTGTGAATCTCAGTTTGTGTTCCCAGATACAATTTTGTATTTTGCAATTTGACAATTTCCACAGTTTGATTACTTAAATTCCTTAGTTTTCCACTGTTCTAGCATGGAAACATGTGCAACATAGTCAGAGACATCATCATTCCTATGAAAAAGACCCACTAATATCATGTCATCTACATATTTAAATAGATTAGAATTACCATTGTGTAATGTGATTTCATTTGTGTACAAGAACAGGAGATACAACACAGCCTTGTGGGGGCCCTGTGTTTAAAACAACCTAATCAGAGAGTGTATCATTAACACAGACTCGTTATGGGCGATTAGTTAGAAAGTCCTTGACCCAATGCACCAAGCCCCCGGGTCAAGAACTTTCTAACTGATCGCCCACAACAAGTCGAGGTAAAGATATACTCTTTGATGAGGTTTTTTTTAAACACAGGGATGTTATGATTAGTAATAGCAGTGTTTGGTCCAACAAGGTTGTTGTTGATATAAATTATGTGTTATCAGTGTTATTAATGGTAGGATACAAAAACTCCCTGATCTTTGTCAGATCAAAAAAGGTGTTTGTTAAGACGAATGTACTCTAGTTTGTTCATTTATGTTCCAATGGGCTATAATTTTAAAGGGGAACTGAAATGAAATAGGAAGTAAAAGTGATATAAATGATGTGTTATCAGTGTTATTATATAGGATACAAAAACTCCCTGATCTTTGTCAGATATGATGACCATTTCCTGTTATGAGCCTCCAGTCAGTTAACTTCTAACTTGAAAAAACAGCTGCCCCAACTGGTAATGTAAGGCAATGTCCATAACAGGTACAAGAACGGATGATAAAAAACAAATGATTCTACAGTAAACGACATCCATTTGTCTAAAAAGCAGTGCTACTTTGAAATTGATATCACTTACCAGAGGGGAGGCATGGTATACAGTTGTGCTCATAAATTGACATACCCTGTACATACACATGCTAAAGTTGACTAAAAAGAGTAATAAAAAATCATCAAATGAGGAAATATCCAACCTTTAAGGACACCAATTGTCTTTGTGCCTCCTAAATAAATAAATGTTCTTCCTTAAAATACAAATATATATTAAAATAGCCCCACATCATCACATACCCTTCACCATATCTCACAATTGGGGTACTTTCCATAAGATCAACTCTCAAAGTAAATCAAACCAACTATTAGGTTAACTGAAATAAAACCATTCCAATCTCAAGGTATGGTGAAGGGTATGTGATGATGTGGGGCTATTTTAATTCCAAAGGCGAAGGGAACTTTATTAGGATGCATAATATCCTGGATCCATGAAATAACTGGCCTTTAAAAATAAAAATCTGCCTGCCTCTATGGGAATTTAACATAGGCAGGAGGCAGGGCCGTAGTCACCATAGACATTGAGGGGGACGTGTCCCCCCCAATATTCAAATATGACCAAAATGCCCCAATATACAGACATAGAAAAAATAAATAAAAAAAAAAACTCTACAGGAAACCAACAACCACCATCATCTGAAATGTAATCAAACATAAATAACGCACAAATGAGTGACCGGGTGATGGTTCCAGAGCAGCCTGCAGCCCTGAGTGGCTTCACCCCGGTGCTTTTCCTTTTCCTTGGTGGCGTCAAAAGCTTCCATTTACTGCAAGGATACAAGGATACAAGGATACAAGGATACAAGGAAGTTTATTGTCACATGCATATAGTTACTGGAAGTAAGAAATGCAGTGAAATTATGTCTGGTGTCAGCCTATTTGTGCATGGGGGTAAAGAGTGCAGTAGAAGAGGGGTTTAGTAGATTAAGTGGCAAGGGCTGCATAAGAAAGGTGGGGGAGGATTGGGATTGGGTGGGGGGCACCAACAAGGAGCACCCAAGAGCAACAGGGGCAAGGAAAAACTCCCTGCACCCTACCAAAGATCCTTGATTACTGTACTAGCTCCGCTTTAACCCTCTCTGACCCTACTGCGGTGAGGTAGGGCTGGCAACAATATCGCAAAAGCTCACAGTTCTCACAAAACTTGTTGGAAAGGTGTAGCACAGGCTAAGGAAATCCCAAACATTTTGGAGCCGATCAGACTCAAAGGGAACTTTGAAACATTTTCCATATTGTAACGTATTGTCGCAATGATAGCGAAAGTGAAAAGTTTTATTTTAAATTATGAATTTGTGCAAGCCTGTGTCATTAATTTCTTTCACATGTCTTACAACATAAATAATGCATTCATATGCTAGTACTATTGCCAGGAATTACCCTGTTTATAGGATTCTTAGAAATGGTTGTTGCATCTTGCATATTATTTACATGCGAACATTTACATGCGCATCCATGCAGGCAAAACGTAGGAATCAAATGTGGCGACGGCACACAAGTTGGAAAAAATTTTGTAATGACTTGTGATTTTTAATAATATTTTTTGCATGGCCCTCAGACCCCACCACAGATATGGTCCCTCCCAATGTTGACATCATGACTACAGCCTTGAACATAGGGGTATGTATACTTATGACATGGTGCATGATGTCAACAACAACACCTTAAAATTTAACATTTCATCATGAATCAACAAATAACACACTGCAAGGGGACACAGGATTCATTAAATCAATGTAGCCTGTTTAATCACATGATTCTGACAGAAGCAGGCAATGCGGAGCCAATCAATCTAGCAAAGGCAAGAGAAAAGTCAAATAAACTAAATGTACCGCATAGCGGTACAAAATATGACCGCCGCTCAGTCCTGTACATCTGTTCCGCGAAAATAAATCACACTTCAATTTGTCTCCATATTTTACTCCATCCCCCACTCTTGAAACTTTTGTGTATGCTTGTTTGGCATGCCTGAGTGTGTGTGTGCGGCTGCACAGAAAGTAGCCTACTGGTGCTGAAAAGGTGAATAGATTGTAGAATAGCCAAAGAAGATGTAGCATTGTTATAAAACCTTTAAAATCTCTAAACAATCACAAGTAGGGCAGTTCATCACAGTTCATCCATTGCAACTGGATTGATGAAAGGTCACTTACACCTGTAGGCTACATTGTATTTGGGAAAAGCAAAAGGTATCAGCATAATGTTATTTATTTATTTATTTATTTATAAACAAAAACATCTCTGTCAGTTCCATGCCGTTTTCAACAGCTATCAAAAAAACAAAGGTCATTTTTGGATGGATGGATTTTTTTTGTGAATGTTTATTCTTCTACATAAGATTTTAGTCATCTTTAGTTCATGTAATACTTTATTGTCAATGCACAAATTAAGTAACAGTAGTCTGAAATGTTATTGTTAATGCACAAATTAAGTAACAGTAGTCTGAAACGAATCTAACCAGTGGTGCAAATAACTGACATGTCCAAATGGGCCTTGATGAAATGCGTCGCTAGACTGTTCATACACATTTTAACGGGCCAAAGTTGAAGAGCTGTTGTCCTTTATTGTTCGTGCAAATATAGGCTGATTCATGTTCCCTTGTATTGTGTAACTGAGGTCCATGGCTAGCCTGGCTTTCACCAGACCAAGCTCAATCTTTTAAGAAATCAAAAAATAAATAGCGGGCAGATCAGGCTGGGTTCACCCAGCCTAGTAGCCTGGCGGGGCCATCCTATATCATTGAGATGTATAGTCTGGCATCGAACCATTCACCTCGCTTAATCCAAGGGGCGGGCAGAGAATTGTCTTTCAAACTGCCTAGGCATGCAATAGGCCAGCGCCACGACCATATCCATTATCCGGGTCAGCAAAACGGCAAATACATCCTTCTTCGAAAGTAATGACTTAAGTGCATTGTGTTGCTCAACTTTCAAAGAAAAGCACAAGTCCAACTCCTCCAAAGTTGACGCCAACGCCGATTCAAACAACTGCTCTTCGTTCGCCATAGCCACCTTCCTTGTTGTTCACAGTCGCAGGACTGTCGTTATCCTGTTAAGCCCACCTTAAGACTCTCTAACAAAATAGAGCGCTGTGATTTGAGAACATCCACGATTGCTAAGCCAATAGAAATCCCTATGGTTCGATACTAGACGTACAGGCTGAGCAAATTAATTTGCCGCCGCTAGGGTGCGTCTAGATTTCTAGGCTACCAGCCTAGTCCATAGGCACCCGATATTGTTTAATTTTCCGATTGAGATATCCACGCTCTGGCTATTCTAAATGCAAAAATGCATCAGGGAGTTATGACAAAACTGTAACTAACAAACTAGATCCTAATAGAAAGCTGTTAGCTTCCCTAAGCTACAGGTAGGCTTATAAGGTAGGCCTATTTACAACATAAATTGTGAATAGGCTATGCTAGCGACACAAATAAAATCTCCTTTGGAAACCAATGGCTTCGCTTTACAGTATCAAGCGGACTTAAACTGCCATATCGTGGGCGAAAAAGTTGTAATAAAATTCCGCAGCTCCATGAGTCAAGGAAAGAGCCAATGAAGTAGCCACTTCTAAATGGGACCCACTACACAGTAGCTTAAGGTGTGTTGCTAAAGCAGCCATAATGAAATGAAGGTGTCATTGGATACTTCACACACCGTGCCTTTTAATTTCACAGACTACAACTACCAAGCTGGAATCAAAGCACATCAATTCCCCTCTCACACCCTGCACGCACTTAAAACAAAATAAACAGGCGTCTCAGTCTCGCATGTATGCAAAACTGTATCAGACCGGTGTAACGTTGGTAAATCTTCAATTGCACAGAATGATTTTTTGTAGCGTGCAACAAATGACAGTCGAAAAGATACAATTACAGTGCTGCTATCAATTTGTTTGGTATAACCGCATTTATAGTTTTCTACAAATGCAATCAATCAAATTGGCCTCCATCACTCAACCAATGCTAACGGTAACATTACCTAGGTCCTTATTGATATTATAAGATTAACGTACCTGCAGTAAAAACCAAGCATGTCCGATAAACATCCTCAGATTTATTTCGGCTTCAAGAAGAAATGGAAATTACATTTCATGTGAACATCATCCTATCCTTGTTAGACGTTCTCTGCGGTAAACTACACTCCTTGTATGAAGCGTCCATTGTTTTTCCAACCCACTTTTAACTTCCAACAAAATTACGTCTCACTGCAACGACGCGCCATCTAGTGGACAAACGACTACTTATCGCCAATACAGGAAATGCAGCCATGATGATGATTATTTATTTATTATTTTTTGGCTTTCTTTTAATCCTACTGAATTTGTAATTATGTATCGGCCGTTCTAATACCGATAGTATGTGGGCGCCTGTGTGTGTGTGCATGTGTATATGTGTGCACCGCCATCTACAGGCCAATGAGTGTACAGTCACTAAATGTACACATAACCTCATTTTTTTTAGACCCCCCCATGGATGAAATTCTACGAAACTTGGCATACCCCCAGAGAATGCCAGGTCAATCATACACATACAATATGGTGCAGTTCTGAACATCTTAACTGAAGATAGGGGCGATTAAAGCAGAATAATATTGCATTTTCATGGGGGGGGGGGTGCAAATCACAAATGAGTGATTATGGGCCAGATTGATGTGGGCCCTTGAGACTGGGGGGGGGGGTTAGTGGCCCCTGGGGATGAAACAAAATTTTTCCGTAAAAGTCTAGTGGGGCTACATACCCACCAAATTTCATGTGCCCCGGTGGTTCGGTGTCCCGGGTATCGTTGACCAAAAGATTCAGGAAGTAGATGACGAAAAAAAAAAAAAAAAAAAAAAAAAAAAACTTGGACAATCTCTATATGACCGCTTCGCTAGCTTTGCTAGCGGCGGTCATAATAAAAAGTACAATCTGAAAAGTGAGAATGTTTTCTTACTGTATTTCATATCCTCCTGGAAATTATTTATTATTTGTATGTTGAGGGGGAAAAGATCTGCACTGAAGGAAGTGTTCATAAATCATAACATGTGGATTATCTAGGATATGAGTCTTTCAGTCCAATTTTATTAAATGGGGAAATTGTGAATACAGATGGTGACCTTTGACTTGGATCTGAATGAGCAGTTTGCTGTTGCCCTGGCATATAATCATGATTGGTTCTCAGATGCCTGGTTGTGTTCAGTTGGCAGAGATGTTGTGCCAAGAGAAAGTGTCACAAAATGTTATGTAATAGAGAATAATACACAAACCATAACAATATCAAAGTCAGTGGCTCCATGAGGTGCAGTTGAGTCACCGTATATACAGTACAGCATAAGAAGTGAAGGTGCAAAAACCTGATGAAAAGGTGTGAGAGAGTAATGCAAATGGTTTTTGTTTGCATGATTGCAGACTTAGTAAAATTGCAGAGTTAGTGATTGCCACTTTACTTGAAATGGTCTCATGGCATGACCATAAGACAATGAGAGGATTCAGAGTTAAGCAAAAAAGGACATAGGAAAGGAAAATATTTACATAGATTTCTGGTGTTGTTGAGGATATCTTCTCCAGTATGTTGTCTCAGTCACTTAGGAGGAGATGATTTTCATGCGCGGTGCCATATGTGTCCCTATGCTATCTCTGCTTTGGCTTCCTGCTCCATCAGGAGAGTGATGTCACTGGAGCACTTCCTGCTTCTCTCTCCGTCTCCTGTTGAGGGGTGTCGCTTCAGGTCCCGCTCACGGAAGTGTTTGAACATCTCCGTTTCAACAGCTCCTTTCTCCTGCTCCGGCCTCTGGAGTGGGAGACTCCTTCCTTTTCTGGCCAGCACACAAAATGTCAACATTAACACTAGGCTAAGGTATTTTGTGGGTCAGACATTCCCCCAAACAGAGTGATATGTTCATATAGTTAATACATAGGACCACTCATATACACAAAGGCAGAGAAAATGTATCTCAGCGAAACACCATATTGTTTTTAAGTTGTATTATTGACAGAAGAATTGGCGTAACAGCTTCAAATTTGAAGAAAGATCAATGTATCGGTACATAACTTGCAACTTCAGGCACAATCAAACTTACTTTTTGTAATACACAGCTGTTGCAGCCAAGAGGACAAAAAGAAGACCCAGTGTGACAAGGAGTGCAACAGGTGCTGCTACAATGAAGAAAATGGGAAACAAATGACTTGCATGTATTTCTCTGGGAATTCATCACAGTGTTTAAAGCAGTGATTCTCACCTCCTAGGTTAGATTGTACAGAGTATTCTAAATGGAATGGAGCAAGACCAGCTGTCTGCACTGGAGGAGAAAGAGTGGAGGTGGAGGAGGAGGTGGTGGTGGAGGTGGAGGTGGTGGTAGAGGAGGCTGGGAAGGAACGAGTAGAGGTGGTTGTCCGGCGAGTAGTGGTGCTGGTGGTGGTGACAGGAGTTTTGTGGAGCGTTGTATCAGCTTTTTTGGAGGGTGGGGGAGGGATGGAGGGAGAGATAGCATGAGGTGAGATGGTGGAGGTGGGGAGGGGGACCCTCCTGGTCAGAACAGAGGTGATAAGGGGTGGAAGTGTCACAGGGTGTCGAGGGGAAGTGCTTCCTTCCTGTTTCTTCGTGGTCACACTTCTAGTTGCCATGGCTCTCTGGGTTGTCACTGTGCCTGAAGGATGATTAGCAGAATGAGAACATAGTGTTCTCAGATCATTCAGAGAGATTTGAAATAAGAAATGGTAAAACATTAGCCTAGAAATCTAGACGCACCCTAGCGGCAGCAAATGTAATTTGCAGCCAGGGTAGTCTAACAACTCTCTGTTGGCTTGCAAGCTGGAAAAATTAAGCTTCTATCAGGCCAATCACATCGTGTATAGAGTCGGCGACGGCAAATTTCTGGCGAATTTCCTGCTACTTGAAAACAAGGAAGATGGGTGCTGCTGCTGGCGAACAGCGGCCTTTAAATCGCGACTCGAGTTAAGCTTTTTTTAAATTGGCAAATGTTTGATCAACTAGCCAACTAGCTCCGCTGGTGGAAAAATGCGTGGGACTATGATTTGTAACGCTATCCTATTGCGTGCAGAGGAAATTTGAAAGACAACCGTTTATCCTGCCCCTCGGATTGAGCAGTGCCAATGGTAAGTATGGTTAGTAAAACATACTAAAATGGTAAAACGTTACATTCCATATTTCACACAGAGGTTTTGTAAATTACAAAACAAAACAAAATCTACATATTTAATGTATAATTTATATGGCAAATATGTAACAGTTTATCTGACTTTTAACAATTACATAAATAACCATGAAATATATAATATTGCAAGTACATACCTGTATCTTTGAAGCAAAACACATCAAAAAGTTGGCTTTCAGGGGCTCTCCAAGGGACGAGTCCAGTTTTACTCTGGCCACACCTTGGGTTGGCCTGAATACGTGGGGCAACTGCAATCTTCTCCTCCACCCAGCCAAATCTGAAGGAAAAGCCATTTGACAGTCACATGCCCTTCTCTTATGAGGAATGATTTTCCTTGTTAATATTGTTACACACAAATAAAAGGACATTTTCATGCATTGCCTCATTATGGTAACATTATGAAAACAAAAGGAAATGGCTCAACACAATACAATCTGCTACATTGAGGGGAATATTTGATTCTTTGAGATTGTCCTTATCCAATGTGGCCCTAGATGACTACAACACAGCAAAAACAGACTACTTTGAGCCGGACCTGAAGAACATCGCAATTCTATCTCAAATCCAGTTCCTTCAGCTAATTAAACTCCAACATTTCCCAAAGACCCTTCAGCAGATACTCAACCCATGAAGTCTCTCTATACAGCTCCCTCACAGTGCATGCCCACCTTCTCAAGATCAAGCACAAGAGGTACTATTCTCTCAGACTTCACTCACAGACATGAACCAGACAAGCTCCCCCACATCTCCACCTAAACTGACTTGAGCTCAGCCAGACCCACATCAGGGCAAGGCCTGTTGCTGGCTTAGCAGACTTCTGGAAACGTCTTAGTGGTTCACTCCTTACCTGCACATCTCCAAGCCATTCTGGAGCGCCGTCTCCACCTGAGCCTTGGTTGCGATGTTTGCGTGTAGAGCCTCACACACTTCAATGGCCACAGAGGCAGTGAAGCTGTACTTATTATTCTGTGTGACCATGAAGACTTCTGAGATAATCTTGCTGGTCACTGAGAAAAAATGAAACACTGCGTTTAGGAAAAGTATACCTACAACTGTTCAAAGTAATGAAGTTACACTTAACAATGCATTTGTCATTTGAATGCAATAAAAAGTAACTGAAATTATGAAAAAAAATGCCCCCCAGAGACATTTGTACCTTGAAGTTGTGTAACATCCAGTGCAAATGCACAGAAAGCTCCGGAAAGCAGCAGGAGGCATGAAGTAGCCCAACGTCTGACCATGCTGTCCCTCAGATCATTCAGAGAATTCATTCTGTTGTCCTGTCAGGTGTGTTAGGGAGACGGACGACCTTTTGCATATGCAGCCCGTTAAAGAAGTGGCCCTCAACTGATGACACAATAGCCCCTGAGCGAGTGAAAACAGGAAGCAGAGGATGTGCTGTGCTAAGGCCTTTGACAAGAGAGCACAGCCTCTCCAGCCAGTGATTAGGGTCAGAATGTGAACAGGGTAAAGAGCAATTACATACAAACTCTCACTTTGTATGAATGAGGAAGGATGAGGGCATGGTACCCACACAATATGATATTATCAGTAACTTAGATACAATATTATTAGATATTATCAGTAACTTGATTACATCAAGCATGGTTCTCTTGAATTGAACTATGTTGAAATGTGTTTTAATTGGATCTATACATGTTATGAATGTCCCTCACCTGTTCTGATTTCCAAGACCCATCTTTTTCTTTATACTGTTTATATCAATGAGGATGATATACATTGAGTTCTTACATGAGTACATCTCCCATGATGATTACAGCTACTGTGTATTGCCTATTCAAATATTAAAAAGCACACTGAATTATCTGTTACTATTACGCAAATATTACATTCTACATTTTTACAGACCAATCTGAAAACACAGCCATCTCTAATTTCATAGAAAATAGGTTAAACACTTTATCTTAGCAGTAATTCTGCCACTGGCACTATTGCCATGGCTTGGTCAGGAAATGTCGTGTTTCTGAGCTTCACTGTACTCTGTGTGGGAGCATTATACCCCCACCTTAGTCAGCATATACAGGCAGAAATATTTTGGAGTGCAGAATTGGGCACTGGGAGACTATTGGTGGAAATCACCCCTGCCGTAGTGGCCTTCACATCCCTGTTTTTCTTTCCTCCCTTCATCTTCACATGACCCTTCTAATCTCCTCTTTTTTCCCTTCATCAGCTTCCACTCCAACTTTCACCTTCGGAAGCCCCTGTGACCACTCTCTTCCTGCCCCTGTTCCATAATCAACAATTGACATGGAATGTGCAACAGGCCAAAACAATCACAAAAATGTCATCACATCAATGTCTTTATTGTATTACAGTAATTTCCTACCATTCTACAACCCCAATTTCAAAAAAGTTGGGACGCTGTGTAAAATGTGAATAAAAACAGTATGCTATGATTTATAAATCATGTTAGCCCTTACTGATTCCTGAGATAAGAGACAAAACAACTTTTTAAATCTTCAATTTTTAAAAAAAATACTACTTCAAAATGGTTTTATATTAAAACACTTTTTATGAAAACTGACATTTAGTCACTTCATAATTTGATTTGGTCAACTCCATCAGACACATGTAAAGGTATTTTATTTTAATTTGATCAATTCAACAAGACTGTAAAGTTATTAATTGTTTAATGTTGTTCCCTAGCAGAGTTAAGTAATAAAATCCATTCCGTATTTTGTAATGATTTTACACTATTTTGGAAAACCCCATTTTGAAATAAATTCATTTGGTATATTCATCTATGATATTAAGCATATATAATCAGTGTTCTTATGCAAATAAGACATCATTGTGTGTAGCCTAGTTCAAATGGTGTTTTACTATATTTACACAATAAATTGAACAGAAAGTAACAGATTTTGTAAAAAAAAGGACAAAAGCCCGACTGATAAATCTGTTTGCCGATATGAGATATTTGCCAAACTATCAGTACCGGCATTTATAAATATAATTATACCGATAATTATTTTTTAAAATAAGTAGCCTAAAGGAAAGCCAAATAGTGATCCCTATCTAAAATTGTTTTCCAGCTTAACGATAAACAGTTTTTCCAACAGTAAAATAAAATAATGTTAGCATTGGTTGAGTGGGGTAGGCTAACATGATTGTTGATGTATTTGTGAAACATTAACGCGGTTATACTGAATAACTAAAAAACAGCACTATAATTTTGACTGTTATTTCATACATTTTCTGACCATGTAGCTAAGGTAGTTAGCCACAACAATAGCATTAGCTAATAGCCAGTTTGTCTAGGTAGAGTGTCCTCCTTTTTGGGCTCTTGTCTGCCTTTTTGACAAGTAGGCCTACTCCACAGCAAACAATGCTTGTAAGTAGCGATGATAAAATTGCTGCACAGCAGACAAGGCTTATGAGCAGCAATCGATGATAAAAAAACAACACATTCTCTGCAGTTGGCTGGCTCATTACAGATAGGAGGTGGCATGCATTACACTCTAGTTGACCCCTCCCCCGCCCCCACCCCTCAATTTGTCCTCATTTTTGTCCTCACAACTACTCCTCCTTTTCAGAGTCTAGTTGGTGATCACCCTATTTCAAAGTGTTTCTGCACAGAACCACTTGCATCAAGCGAAAAAATAGATGTCCCTTCTGTTCTCTAGCTGAGCTGGGTTGCGGTTGCAGCATCCTTTGAGCCTTGTCTGAGGCACAGATATGATAGAGGCAGTGTGGCTGCTCTATCCTGTTATTGTAACATGTGGTCACCCTATTTCTCCTACTATATATAGTACACATGTAGCCTCCACTTCCCTTTTTAAACACCAATTATGACTATCAACTGGTCTTTTTTAATGTTCTGCACAGAAGCGCTCGCATCCCTTCTATTCTCTTGCTGGTTCGCGGTTGTAGCGGGCACGGTCCAATCCTGAGAGACCTGAAAGACTTGATGCTAATATTCATAATAATTATTTCATAATTTATTGTATAAGAGCCTTTCATTAGGATACCAGATAGTTAGGCCTATTTAAACACAATATCCCACCTTGATCAGAACTTTTCAATATGCTAATATCAGAACACATTTTTACATTGTGTTTGTTAAAAAATGAATATTGGCCGATTTATCATTTATTGGTTTTTGAAATCATCAAATATCGAAATCAGCAGTCTTTAAAATCACATATCGGTCGTGCTCTTATCTTACGGTGTTAACAAACAACTGAGAAGATCGACAAGTCCAAACTCCCTGGTAAATTTAAGGCCTGGCTTTACCAGCATGGCCTTCTGCCCAGGCTTCTTTAACTCTTCACCATCTATGAGTTCCCCATGACTGCCGTTGAGGGCATTGAGAGGAAGACCAACAAGCACCTGTGAAGGTGGTTGGGGATTCCTCCAAGCTTTCCCTCAGTGGGCCTCTACATTCGGTCAGGGCAACTGCAACTCCCCCTATCCTTCATTGTAGAGGAGTTTAAAGTGGCACAGTATAGAGTCCTACTTAGTCTCAGACACTCCAAAGACGACCTGGTGAGGCAAGTGAGGCAAGTTACAACCAAGTCTGGACGCAAGTGGGCAGCCAGCACAGCTGTAGAGCAGGCGGTGAGTGCTCTCAAGCAGTGAGGCATCCGTGGAAGCTCCTGCGTCGGACGGAAAGGACTCGGCTCTGCACATTTCCAGCAGTGGAGAAGTGCAGGTGTGAACAGCAGGTGGAAGATGGTTCAGGTTGAGGTGCGGGCCCGTGAGGAGGAGAGGCGGATGACAAGGGCAGTGGAACAAGGATCCAAATGGGACCTGGACAAGCGCAAGATCTCCTGGCAAGAGCTGTGGCAGCTTGACCCCTTCGGAATTTCCTTTCTCCTGTCCTGTGATCTGTCTATGGCACGTTCCTACATGTATGGGGGCTGAGAAAAGATCCTAACTGCAAGCTTTGTGGTCAAAAAGGGGTCACTGGCACATACTGTCAGGGTGTAAAACAGCTTTTACCCAAGGAGGGTATAGGTGGCATCATGACACGGTGTTACTGTCCCTTGCTGACATATTGGAGTGGGAGAAAATGCATGCAAGAGGCCTGCCAGTATGGGCTTGAAGAGGGTGATCACCTTCGTCAAGGAGGAGCCAAGCCTTTTTCAACCAAGTCATCAAAACCCAACATCCTGCAAATTGCCAGGTCCTGGGAGATGAGGGTGGACGTGGGCAAAAGGCTGCAGTTCCCGGAGGTGGTGCACACGACCACCCAGACATTGTCCTGTGGTCAACTGAGGGCAAGAAAATAATCCTGGTTGAGCTGACAGTGCCTTGGGAGGACTGCAAGGACAAGGGATGGCAGGCATGGCTGTTCCCGGTGGATGTCGGCTGCAGACGTTTCCCCGCCAAATCAACCTAGCAGCTATTATCAGCTCTGGGCCTGGATGAAAACAAGCAGCTCGTCAGATGAGGGAGGAGGCACAACTTGCCTCTTGGTGGATATGGAGTGGGTGGGTGGAGGAAAGCTGGAAGCCAGGAACAGAGGGGAGTGTTGTGGTTGAGGGCCAAAATACTCAGTGAAGGCTGTGTAGCCATACCACCTGCATCTGCTCCTGGCTGAAGGCTATAGTTACTTACGTATAAGATAACTGAAGAATGCACCCCACTAGGTGTATGTACTTGTACAGTATGTCAAGCACTGTAGATGATGAGATCCACAGATTCTTTGCAATTTCATGTTAAAGAAACACTCTGCAAGATTTTTACCTTAAAAGGTGCTCTAAGCAATGCCAAAGTCCTTTTAGGCAAGTCCCTCCACTCGGCGGCCATATACCAACGTTTTATGGGCACTCATCGGGCACAGTCTTTGGGTCGAACTCTTGGCGTCGCTTAAGGCTTCACGACACCAATCTGGCTCCAGCGGCGAGATCACAACACATGATTGGCACGATGTCTTCACAACACACCATATGATTGGCTCAATGTATTCACATCACACCACATGATTGGCTCAATGTATTCACATGTCGACGTTTTGCCGAGGAAGGGGTGGGATATGTGTAGACAACGGCCATATTGGCGTGACAAACTAGCCCCATGCATTTCTATGGAGTATTTTTTTGAGTGCTGTGTCTCCTCATTAGAAAGTCTCTGGCAATGCTGAGTAACAACACTTCTGTTGACTTTCAAACAAAACAGAGAGCTAGCTCGCTACTTTCTCCCCCTCCCTCCCGTGCTGCTCCCTTGCAATTGAAACTCTCCTAAACGCGCATCTCGTCTGTGATTTGCTGGAACAGTTTATTATGTTTTTATGGGCTAGGTTTGCCCAGGTTGTTTTTGTTGCCATTTTTGGAGCCCGGGCTGTCCACAGATGGCGTTTTTTACAGTGTATTCAGGACACAGGCAGCTGGTTGAGGTTGGTTAGGTGATGTTTGCAGTAAAGTGACATTTAATGTTTTAGCCTAAAAAATGTGTGCCATCGCTTAGAGCACCTTTAATATAATTTGATGGTAAACAAACTTGTAATAGGGGAATCTTTCATAGCCATACAGGTCAGCCGTAGCAAGTCGCTAACGAGAAAACCAGCCATGCAACTTCAAGAATACCGGCCCGAAGACATATCACGAGAATTGTGAAACATTACCTTGTCAGTAGATATAGCTTTGGAGAGTTTTTGCCTGTTGTTAATCCTTCACCTCCACAACAAAAGCATTTTCATTGTGTACAGGGGGAACAAGCCATGAGAAGTAGGCTATTTACAATGGCAGAGTAAAATTATTCTTGTATTGTTGCATTATTTGGCTACAAAGGTTTACACAGAGTGATGAATACCTCAACATCTTTACTTCTGAGAGACTCTACATCTCTGTGACGAATCTTTGATGCAGCCTGCTGCTTCCTGGTGGCTGCCACAAGATGATTGGTCACTGACAGTATAATGCAGTGTAATATGGATAAACTACATGTTGTGCAGGGTTAACCATATAAAACTAACAATATAAAACTATAGGCAATTGTAAAATTACATAAGCTTAATTTCAAATGGCTTAAGAACAGTAGACTGTTTAGAGGTGGATAAACGCAATTTAGAGGTGCATAAACGGTTTACATGTGTTTAGCCTCCACTACAGCCCTGTCTAGGATGCCCTTTTTATACCCAAGCATGGTGCCAGTTAACCTAATTAGTTGTGAAATATGCCTTTATCTTTTGTTGTCTTTAACATTACAAAACTTTTCCAGCCTTTTGTTGTCCCTGTCCCAACTTTTGTGAGACATGTTGCTGGCTGGCATTAAATTTCAAAATGTGCTTATATTTCCCATGAAATAGTCAATTTGTCATTTTCACACATTCACACAAACATTTCATTTGTTGTCTATGTCCTTTCTGCTAAATGTGGTTTACAAAATATGTTTATTTGCATTTTACACAACATCCCAACTTTTTTGGAATTGGGGTTGTACCCTGGATACATAACAGACTCTAAATACATTATCTGGACTTGCCACACTGCACTTTTTATCCCCTTCTCTCAATTTATTTATTAAAATATTCTAAATCTTTCTTCTTTATACTAATGTAAGTGACACCTCAGCACAGGAAAGTTGAGCAAATGCCATTTTGCTACATGTTTTACAAATTATATAAGTGACAAATTACATCCTTGTATCGTATTGTACAGTGATTTATAAACAGTTTTAATATTCTACACCAGCTAATATTCTACCCAGCAAGCCACAGTGACCTTGAGGACCTCAACTATTCCAACCTTGAGATGAATCGTTATTGCCTCCTGCAAACATTTTGTTTTGCTCAAGAGGAAACAGTCCTCACCGTTCCTGCCTAATGAGTTCTTCCACTGACGTTGATATGAGATTTGGGCCCTTGACTAGTCTTCCTGCTCCTCTTGTTCCACAGCATTGTGTCAGGTAGGAAAGGGCCATAAATACAAGAATCCATGTACAGAGTCATATTCTCACACAAGCCTTCCCCAAGGAGCTGGCATACAGGTCACGTCAGAGAAAACATGACGGACCATGACTGTCTGAACAGCCCCTTGCATGTTCATGAAAAATACTCTTACAGCTGTAGGGTAGTGGTCTGTTTCTTCTGATTCTCTTTAGGTTTGCACTTAATACCATTTCATTTGGCTTGCGGTTTATGTTCAGCATCTACTAGTGAGTTTCATCATGGTTGTCTATTGGTGTATCCAAGGAAACAATGAGACTGCAGGTTCCCTAAACAAACCCCCTGACTGCTCCGCACTGCTGAATCTTGTGCACAGAGAACACAAACAGTACATCTTGTCCTGAGATGACAGTATGGTCTCCATACCGCTCCATTTCCTGGAAATCACAAGCTGCCATACTTCCTCACAGTGTTAGCTCTGATAATAAACTGATGAGTGGAGAAGAATGGAAAAGAGCTTCCTGGGACGAAACAATACAAATCTGGCTGTGTCAGTATACAATGGTATTTTACCCCATACCTCTGGCTATAACAAATTGCCACCCTGGTATGTAATATGCTTTGCAATCACAACTTCACAGGACTAATTACAGACACAAAACAGTTGTTGTGGGAAAGGCAATAGTCGGTGTATGCTGAACCAAATCGCTGCTAAGCAGGTGAAAACAATTCTTTCTATCTGAGTCACGCATGTGGAACTTGTCCTATTTCAGCTGCTGAGCCTGAATAATGCATCCCTGCCTGCTTGGCTTGAGTTTCTGCGCAGAAAAAAAGGATCTGGTGCTTCTTCGGTTGTAGGCCACTGGCTGGGCCTAATTGGACACACTCCATTTCACCCCCCACCCAGCCAAACTCCATCACTGTCCTGGTGAGTTGATTGAGGAAAAAACACATATTATGATCATCCTTGGGCCAGAGATAGCTGTGTTATCATCACCCTTGGGCCAGAGATAGCTGTGTTATTCAATGAGATGACCTTAACTGAGTGCCCAGAGTTTCCTCAAAGAAAGGCTGGAGTTTACCCCAGGGAGTGGGTCACAGTGGTGAGAGGAGGTGGCGGTTCGGTGTAATTAGTTATGGTGGCTGACTGGATTGGTGAGGGACCGGCCACGCACCTTCCGGGCGTCGGGTTTCTCTACCCTGTGAAGCCAGATCACATTATCAAATGAATAATTGAGCATGTGGTGCTGGGGAGATCGTGTGCCCCTGCTCAGAGAACCTGAGGCTCCAGACTGGAACTTTGGCACCTCTTCAGACGAGCCTTAGCAGGGGTGATAACCAGCGGAGCCAGCCAGCCAACCAGCCCCCAAAACATGTCCCTGAGGGCCACCTCCCATGGGGACCTGCAGGCGCTCTCTCTGGGGAAAACCCCGGTCCTGGACGGGGGGCTGTACAAGTCCTTCTCCCTGAGCAGCAGCAACATGAATGGCAGTGGCGTGCGCTTCGGGAAGGACGGAGGGACGGAGGAGCTCAAGTCCATCTCCAAGCCCTCTCTCACTAACCGTAGGCCTGTCCGCGCAGTCAGGCCGGTCAGCGCAGGGGGCACCTTCCTCCAGATCAACCACCTGCAGGGGGAACTGGTCAGAAAGAGAAAGGTAAGCACAAAATGGCACAAAACACCCAAACCTGCAATTTGTACATGTCTTGTTCAAAGAATAAATTCTCATAGGACTAATCTGGAGGGAAGACACTTGAACCATGCAGAGACATGAAAAACATGTGACACGAATGATGATGAGTTTGACTTTCCTAGTGATAATGTATAGTCTACTATGCATTCTAGTATACCCATTATACATTATGCCCATTCTGTTTTTCGTCGTATCATTTACAATGTATATCAAATTATGTGTTTGGACTTGTTGAACAAGTAGGAAATGTGGGTATGATGTTTCAGTGATAATGAACATGAGACCTGTGAAACAACACTGTACAGCGCAGGCAGGTCTCTGTGATGTTCTGACACATGACTGCATCTGTGACTCCTGTGCAGGAGTGTGAGGACCTGAGGAAGGAGAATAAGTACCTGTCCAATGAGATCTACATGGAGAGGATCATGATGAGGACAGAGAACGAGCTGACCATGAGGAACCTGCGCAACCTTAACCAGGAGCTACAGGCCCAGGTGAAAGAGGTAAGGTTTTGGTGGGGTGTCGGCATAGCAACCACTGCCCATGACATGGTTCATACATGTATGTTCTATGTTCCCACAGTCCCATAATCTTCTTGGTGTTACATTCCCACAACGTAAAAACAACAACTATGGCGTTGGCTCTGATTTACATGCACTTGGCCAAATTCCAAAAAGATAGCAGACACAAAGAACAGTGTTGAGAGAATTTGTGCCTGAGGAAATCTTAAAACTCAGGCTCTAGCGGAGGGAACACAGGGCCTTGGGAGCATTCAAACATTGAATTGTGTGAACCTGGTGTGTGTGCCGATTCCCTCTGACAGCTGAAACAGAAGCTGCACCTGAGCCAGCAGAGGGCCACACTGTGCTCACGGGCAGCAGAGGACGCAGAGCTGAAGCGCGGAGAGGCAGAGAAGAGCCGGGCAGTGGCAGAGGCACGAGCCATGGACAGCCGTCAGGAGATGGACTTAGCACTGGACAACAGGGCCAAACTGAATGACGAAATGCAGCAGCTCAAAAAAGAGGCATGTCAAACATAGTCATACTCACTTACACACATGCATATTACACAACGCAACTAACACACACACACACCCACACACATTAGACAAGACACATAGTACTGCATTACACATAGTCAGGGGGTGAAATGATATGACTGATATTATTCTTGCAGTGAACAGACAAGGTTAAATCAGGACTCAACAATAAGTCAACTGATATAAATGTGTAATGATTCATATGATCAAAATTTGCACTAAATCTTTCATAGCACACAGATGTCCAGCTGTTGTTAGCCAAAGCAGAGAAGAACAACTTTGAAACAAAGCTGAAGCTGGACAGAGTATCCTCTGAGAAGCACGTTCTGCTGGAGGAGAACCGAGGACTGGAGGAGGAGAGGAACAATCTGCGGCATCGGCTGAAGGAACTCACAGAGGAGAATGTGAAGATCAAAGAGAAGTGAGATCACCTGTTATATTATCCAATCAAAAGTTTGTGTGTGTGTGTGTGTGTGTATGTATATAGTGTAGTGTATAGATAGATATGTATGAGAAAAATGTGTGTGTACGTGTGTTCCCTGAAGTTCTCTAAAAACTTGGTTTGGTTTGTGTTAAATATCTGCTGCCCCCCTCTGGCTAGTAGTGGTACAAGAAAAGGCCATAGCCATGGAGTCAACTTTGGAGGAGGGTGAAATCAGTTCCTGCCATTCTATTATGTACAAACTCACTAACACATGGGGTGATCGGTCTTCTTTTAAACAATAATGTCTAATAAGACTGTTTTTCTCATTTTCATGTGCCATTATATGTTATGCCATTGAGGGTTGAAAAAATTACCACCATAACTACAATCATATGAACATAAATCTGTGCATTGGTACAGAAAATAAGTCCAGATATTGTGGTCAAAGTAGCAAATATTCAAAAACGTGTTTGTGCAACAACTGCATGTGCTGTCTGGGTATGCCTTTGTGCTTTATGTGGCTATATTACCGTGGTGATCATGCAGGGGGGTACATGATCACATAACATAGAACATGATACAGCCTTGTATACAATCTAGTTAACAATAGTCTATAGTAGCTACTTGTTAAGCACTACCCTAATTTATGTTATGGGAGGGGGCAGGGCAGGGTGTAATAATGTCCCCTTCAAAGTATATTGTGATAACAGCTTTGGTACCTAACCTAAGACACCCTGAACATTCTGACAGTTGTGAAAATTTCAGTTCTGAAGAAAGCTTACTAGAATTTTGTGCAGACTTGTTTTGTGTGGTTGTTTAAACAGCAGACCTCTCAGCCTACTGAGATTTTTGAGGTACATATTCATTCAGAAGTATTTGACCTAGTTTCACATCACACAGCTCCAGCCAATTACAACCACACACGCTTCTGTGGAAACAAAACACACATAGACAAGAAATATGGGTCACTTTGCTACTACTGACCACAACCATCTTCAACATTCAACAAAGGTATAACAATAGACAATATGACAGCCTCTGTGTATTAATCATCTAATGTCGCAGCCTTCTGTATACTCCAAATGTTAATACTTACAGTATCCTAGCCTATTTTAAGTGGGTATACTGAGATGGTGATGTCCTGCGTATCACGTAGACTAAACTGCTCCTGTTTGATCTGTTCTTATCTGGTCAGGCCACTAAATGTGCCTCTTGTCTCCTCATGTCTGTGTACATCTGGTGTTCTCCTGTCTCCAGGGAGGTGAGCTCCAGACGCAGAGCTCTAGCTGCGGAGGAGCAGAGCGAGAGGTCCAGTAAAGCGCAGCAGGAGGCCGAGCAGGCCAGGCGGCTGGCGGAGAGGGAGCGGGACGAGTGCACCAGCGAGTGCCTGGGCTGGAGGGAGAAGCACCAGACGCTGGAGAACATCCTCAAGGCTCAGGAGGACCTCAAGGCCCAGCGCCGAAACAAAGCAGTGAGTCAGTGTACTGATGGTTGATGTGTCATGTCAGACCACCTGTGACTGGAGAGCGTGGTATTTCATCCCAGGTTTCTAATCTTCGTGACCAGGGTTAGGGGGACTATGGTGTTGACATGCTGGTTCTGTGAGTGAATTAGAAGGGGTTTTAAAAGAGCTTGGTGGGGGGGGGATGAGCAAACCAAGCTCTTCACAAGCTTCTCAAAAGGATTGTACAGAAAAATACAAACATTTACAAAATATAACTATTTTTCTTTTCTTAGTGTCAGGCAAACATTAAGAGCTACGTCTTATGCATGACTGAAAGTGACCAGAGGGTTAAAATCCTGAAGAACTCAGATGGTGCCCCAAGGAACTTTACGGTAATTGTTATTCAATGGAAACATGGTTCAGGTGCATGGGTGCTTCTTACAACATCCAAGTATTTAGGCTAATAATTGCTCATACCAAGCATTCCCCTGCTGTCTACAGGAAGGAGATCCTGTGTATATCTCCACGCCAGAACCAGCCAGTGATGACACAGAGACAAGCTCATCATCAAGGTACCGTCACCTGAGACTCATCCACATAAAAGGTTGTATTTTTAAAAAAGAATTAATTCATGAAATTAGGGTGCACAATTATCTATAGCCAGGGCAGTGGTAGTGCAGTGGCTAAGGAGCTGGGCTAGCATGCTGCAGCCTGAAAAGTTGTGGCTTCAATTCCCAGCTTCCACCGGTGTGCCCTTGAGCAAGGCACTTAACCCTGAGCTCCTCTAGGGACAACGGATAATAGCGTCTGCTAAATGAATAAATGTGAAGGTATAGCAAACTACCTCTGATCATTAATCTAATTGAGTGGAACTGGTCTGATGTTCAGAACACCACAGAAGAGTGATGACTCATTTGCACCCCTCTGCCCCCAGGACCATGTTCAGAGTGTCTGCACCTCGGGCAGGGAGGGACTCTGGTCCCTCTTACTTCAGTGACCTTTCACCCATGGCAGCAGAAACTCCGTTGGACCCATGGCCTGCTAGGAGGAGCAGGAAAGTGGTGGAATACTTCTGGATCCCCACGGATGAGGAATGACTTCATCAGGATTTGAATGGAGATGCTGGTTGAATCAGTGTAGTAGGCTCTACTCATGTGTAGATTCTCAAATGACTGCTAGAAAAAAATAAGTGATCAAGTGTTTACCTTTAATGAGTTAAGCAACAGTGGTGCACAATTGAGCATTTTAAAACATCTTACAGTTACATGATCTAAGCTATTTAGAGTTTTACAGAAGCAGAGCTGTGCTCACATCAGAGAAAGCCCCATTGATCGAGGACAATGCACCTTCTCCTTCACTTGTCAATTACATTTCTTCTTGACAAGGGTAAAGGGTTAAAAAAAAAAAAATCTCTCCAGATGTGCATAGAGGTAGAGTTCCAAACCAATTCATTATCTCAACATTATTTATTCACCAAATTAAAAAAGGCAGGTTAAAATGCTTAGTTTTGCCCATTGTAATGGGAGGCAGCCCAAGGCTTTTTGCAGGATAGATCAGATTTACTTTACGGTCATTATTTAAGAAAAGGAAAAACAAAATTGACAAAAAAAAAAGAAACAAAATAGCAAAATTCAATACCTTACAAAATACTGAGTGGAGAAAGGAGTGGGCGTGCCAAAGACAAAAAGAGGGACAGACACTGACGGCTTCATAGGCCAGTGTTGCACTTCACACAGTCGAGGGACATCCCCCCCCAAGAAGCACCTGGAGGGACATCCCCCCAAGAAGCACCTGGTGGGACATCCCCCCCAAGAAGCACCTGGTGGGACATCCCCCCAAGAAGCACCTGGTGGAGTCTGTCCACAGACCAGGTCCTCCCTGGTGACTGGTGCACTGACCAGGGCATTGCCGATGACAGTAGTGAACGGGAGCACACCTCTTAAGTACAGATGAGTCAGAAGAGAAATAAAAGAAAGCCTAGGAACTGAAGAGGTAGAAACAGCATCTTAAAAAAAAAAACTCAACTACAATAAACTTGCTGATTACCTTAAAGCAGTGGTCCCCAAACTTTTTCTTCCGAGGGCCAGCTTACTATGCCTGGCTCTAAGAGAGGGCCAGAGACTCGGAGTAAATCAGTAACCATAAATAGCTTAGTGCTGTGAACAACAGCAGTCTACCTTAGTTGAATATTCCATTACATTTAATCTATAGGCTATTGCAATTTAATACCATTGTTAGCTGTGTTTATATTGCCATCATGCCATTTCAGTGTAAAACATAACTCAAATTAAACTAGATGTACCGCATAGCGGTACAAAATATGACCGCCGCTCAGTCCTGTACATCCGTTCCGCGAAAATAAATCACACTTCAATTTGTCTCCATATTTTACTCCATCCCCCACTCTTGAAACTTTTGTGTATGCTTGTTTGGCATGCCTGAGTGTGTGTGTGCGGCTGCACAGAAAGTACCCTACTGGTGCTGAAAAGGTGAATAGATTGTAGAATAGCCAAAGAAGATGTAGAATTGTTATAAAACCTTTAAAATCTCTAAACAATCACAAGTAGGGCAGTTCATCACAGTTCATCCATTGCAACTGGATTGATGAAAGGTCACTTACACCTGTAGGCTACATTGTATTTGGGAAAAGCAAAAGGTATCAGCATAATGTTATTTATTTATTTATTTTTATGTATTTATAAACAAAAACATCTCTGTCAGTTCCATGCCGTTTTTCAACAGCTATCAAAAACAAAGGTCATTTTGGATGGATGGATTTTTTGTGAATGTTTCTTCTTCTACATAAGATTTTAGTCATCTTTAGTTCATGTAATACTTTATTGTCAATGCACAAATTAAGTAACAGTAGTCTGAAACGTTATTGTTAATGCACAAATTAAGTAACAGTAGCCTAGTCTGAAACGAAATGCTGTTTTACATCTAACCAGTGGTGCAAATAACTGACATGTCCAAATGGGCCTTGATGAAATGCGCCGCTAGACTGTTCATACACATTTTAACGGGCCAAAGTTGAAAAGCTTTTGTCCGTTATTGTTAGTGCAAATATAGGCTGATTCATGTTCCCTTGCATTGTTTAACTGAGGTCCATGGCTAGTCTGGCTTTCATCAGACCAAGCTCAATCTTTTAAGAAATCAAAAAATAAATAGCGGGCAGATCAGGCTGGGTTCACCCAGCCTAGTCCATAAACACCGATATTGTTTAATTTTCCGATTGAGATATACACGCTCTGGCTATTCTAAATGCAAAAATGCATCAGGGAGTTATGACAAAACGGTAACTAACAAACTAGATCCTAATAGAAAGTTGTTAGCTTCCTAAGCTACAGGTAGGATTATAAGGTAGGCCTATTGACAACATAAATTGTCAATAGGCTATGCTGGAGACACAAATAAAATCTCCTTTGAAACCAATGGCTTTTACTTTACAGTATCAAGCGGACTTAAACTGTCATATCGTGGGCTTAAAAGTTGTAATAACATTCACGCAGCTCCATGAGTCAAGGAAAGCTTGAATGAAGTAGCCACTTCTAAATGGGACCCACTACACAGTAGCTTAAGGTGTTTTGCTAAAGCAGCCATAATGAAATGAAGGTGTCATTGTTTGGATACTTCACACACACGCTTTTTTTAATTTCACAGACTACAACTACCAAGCTGTAATCAAAGCACATCGATTCCCCTCTCACACCGTAACGACTTAAAACAAAATAAACAGGCTGCTCTCAGTCTCACGCATGTATAGGCAAAACTGTATCAGACCGGTGTAACGTTGGTAAATCTTCCATTGCACAGAATGATTTTGTAGCACGTGCAATAAATGACAGTCGAAAGATACAAACAGTGCTGCTATCAATTTGCTTGGTATAACCGCGATTTATAGTTTTCTACAAATGCAATCAATCAAATGCCTCCATCACTCAACCAACGCTTAACGGTAACATTACCTAGGTCCTTATTGATATTACAAGATTAACGTGCCTGCAGTAAAACCAAGCATGTCCGAAACATCCTTAGATTTATTTCGCTTCAAGAAGAAATGGGAATTACACTTCATGTGAACATCGCCCTATCCTTATTAGATGTTCGCTGCGGTAAATTACAGTCCTTGTATGAAGCGCCCATTGTTTTTCCAACCCACTTTTAACTTCCAACAAAATTACGCCTCACTGCAACGATCGCCATCTAGTGGACAAACGACTACTTCTCGCCAATACTGAAAATGCAGCCATGATGATTATGATGAATATTTATTTTGGCTTTCTTTTTTAATCCTACTGATTTTCATTTTTTTTTACGGGGGTAAAATGAGTGATTATGAGCCAGGTTGATGTGGGCCCTTGAGACCAACATACCATAAAAGATTCACAGAGAACTGTGTCTGCCCTACCTCCTTTCGGGGTCCAGTCCAGCTGTGGGGGGGCTGCAGATGAAAACTTAAAAAATGACGGTTCCATGCTATCCATGTGGGGGTACATGCTCACCAAGTTTTGTGTACCCCGGTCTTTCAGTGTCCCGGGAATCCTTGTTGGTGTACGCGTCACTAAATGTACACATAAATTATTTTATTGTAAGGCCCCCATGAACGAAAAGTACACAAAACTTGGCATGCATTCAGAGGGTGTCATAATGATCCTACTCTTTTAATTTAGGTGCAGTTTTGACCTTGTCAGCCAGAGATATTGAGATGAAAACACCTAATTTTTTGCTTTTTTAATTTTTAACTAGGTGGCTATATACATGAAATAAGTGGTAATGGGATGGGTTGACATGCCCCTTAAGACCAACATACAAAAAAAAAAGGTGGACCTCCCTAGGCCCCACGGTTCTCGAGATATTCACAGAAAACTGTGTCTGCCCTACCCTCCTTTCGGGGTCCAATTCAGCGGAGGGGCTACAGATCAAAAAAAAAAACGATGGTTCCATGCTATCCATGTGGGGTTACATGTCCACCAAGTTTCGTGTACCCGGTCTTTCAGTGTCCGGGGAATCATTGACGGAAATTTGGGCATGCTAAAAAAGAAAAAAAAAAAAAAAAAAATCTGACTAAACCTATATGACCGCCGGGCCACAATGCGGCAGTCATAATAATACTAATAAAAAAAGACTTTTGCATTCCCAAAAGTATATTTTATTAAAAATGTGTGAACTCTGAAAATGTAAAGTTCTCAAACTATGAGAATTTTATTAAGCGCTGAAGTGGTCTGAAATGACCACCATTCTAACTTTCTATGAACATTTGAACGAGTGAATACAAAATAGAAATAATTATCCCAGAAATATGACTTGAATAGAAGTTAGTTAGTTATTAACAATTAATTGATAAACTTTTACAATACTTTGAGCAGTGATGCAGTCAGCATAGGCCTCTTACATCGTTTGCAGGTAGGCCTACATTTCATTCCGTTTTTGATGGCAAACGCAAAACAGCGCCAAAATAACCACCAGTGGACAAAAAGAGTATTACATGTGTACTGTTAAGACTCGCCATAGAGAATGAATGGGGGAAATTGCGGAGGTTATAGTTTGACGATGTCGTACTCCTGTGCGGGCCGGTTGCTATATACCACGGACATGTTTTGGGGGGCCACCCAAAATGAGGTGGCGGGCTGTATCCGGTCCGCGGGCCGTAGTTTGGGGACCACTGACTTAAAGAGATTCTTTTGTAACTGACAGGCTTGATGGAGAGCAGCCAGGCTCATCATCCTCTTGATTCGATCAGTAATCCGGCTAGCTCAGTTACACATTCAGGTAACAAATCAGGAGATCAAATGAGGTTTGTAGCACAGCAGGCACAGGTGGATAAACATGTGTAGCAGTCCCAATAAGGCCTGTACAAGTTACAAATACAATACAATACAATACAATACAATACAATACAATACAAACCTGTCCAAGAGGAGGGGTCTGGGTGCGGGGTGGCTGCGCACTTAGAGGAATCATGGTGGAGATCTGAGGCTGCAGCTTTGGCACTTGATTTTTGTTAACGGGGAAGGAGTGTGCTGGTCTCAGACTGATCTATAGGGAGATGGGTGGGGAGGGGCAGGGGTCAAGAAGGACACGTCAGCAGAGCAACAAAGTAGGAGAAAAGTCATATGAGGTTTAAAGTTGTGCCCTCATCTCTCATAATCGCAATCAGTGGACCTGCTGGCTGTCGTAGATGGAGAGACAGAGGAGAAAACAGATAGACATAGCAAAGGGGGAGACTAGTGAGAGAGAAGAAAAGCCAGAGAACAGACAGCAGGGGGGGATCCGTCAGAATAACGCGTCTTTTTATAAATCACCGGGCACACTGCATGAGGCTGCTGTGTAGCGAATCCACCCGCTCGTACCTCATCTGCATTAAGCTGTCCTTTCTTGATAAACCTTGGAGGCATGTCCTTTGACTGGGCCTGCTGCTGGGATGGATGGCTCTGGTTCTGATTGTGGAAATGCTGATTCTGTCCCTGTACAAAGAAAGGCCACAGAAATATTAACAACTGATTGCATAGATGGCTATAGATTATCTGTGAAGTCATGCCATATACAGATGAGGGCTGTCAATCTTCCTCTATAATCCCATTCAAATTTCATTCATTATTATTTTTAATAATTGATTTATATTTGAATATTTAATGCTCAAATTTGGCCTATTATTAATATTTACTATGCACCTCTACTGTATAAACAGGCTTATGCATTGCCAATGCCACCATCAACGCTGGGACAGTATGGATTTTTTCTTACCACGGTTGAAAAGCAAGAATACTGCTTAAACCGCTGATTTCGAGTGAGATTTAATTTTGGCCTTAGCCTACATTTTCTGCAGATTACAACATTTTAGGCTACTAGTTATTCCTCTGTTTTCTGATGGAAATCCAAAAACTTTCCACACATCACTTCTAAAATGGTCAGGAGTGATCTCCGTGCGTGCATTGTTTTCTGCCATTTCTAGATTGTGCATCAGACGTGACAAAACCAGTTTCGTTATCACATATTCACTTAAGTTAGCCAACACATCCACTACTCACAAAAAGTCAGGGATATTCGGCTTTCGGGTGAAATTTCAGGATAAACCTAAAAACCACTATAACCTTGACAGGTGAAATTAATATGACCTTCTCTAAACTTTTGAGTGCGCACGTCCAACGTTTCAGTACTGAAACATTAAATTTCACCCGAAAGCCAGATATCCCTGACTTTTTGTGAGTAGTGTGTATTAAAAAAAAAAAACAACCCAAAAACACACATTCGATTAGTAATTTCAACATTCGATTTATATTCGACTACCGAAATAGTTCCAACAGCCTACAGATCTGATCTATACCTATAATTGTAACCCTGAGGAAATATTCTCTGTTCAATATCCTCATATTTATGTGCTTTATCTGCATTTTTGGAGACATCAGTTCATCAGATAACATTACACAAGATTTGAGATGGAGGTAAAAGGGGTCTTATTACCTGGTTGGTTTTCATGAACGGTTTGACGCCCAAGTCAAACTGAGACTGTGGCGGAGGAGCCATGTGTCCACCGTGTCCATTGAAGAGCGGGTTGGAGCGATGGCGGCCCATTGTGGGCGAGAAGCGGTCCTGAATGACTCCGGGACCAGTCCCTATGCCACTGCCTAAACACAGGCACATACAGCCAATTAGCTGAGACATACATGTTGCTTTGTGATCTTTGACACATAAGTAATTCCGCTCCTTGAGCCACTCACTCGCTCGCCCCACCCACAAGTAACACCTAAATCAGTGACGGGGCTCACCCACCTGGCATTTGTCCGAACATGTCAGCCAATCCCCCAAGAGTTTCTCTGTCCAGTTTCATCCTGGGTGGCATGAAAGGGCCATCCAGAAAGAAGTCCATTCTCATTCCCTGGGTCATGGGCGGAATGAAGACACCCAAATCCTGAGAAAGGGGGGGAAAAAAAGAAGGTCTGAGTTAACAGCCTGTTTAGCAATATTTTGTAGTAAAGTATTGCTTGCATTTTAAAACTTGTAACAATACAATACATTGACATGACAATGCTAATATATACAGTACAAAAAAACATTGATATGATATATAAAAATTGAACCTTCACTGCATCTTGACGAATCTGGAATACTTCTGGATCCCCACGGATGAGGAATGACGTCAATCAGGATTTGAATGGAGATGCTGGTTGAATCCAGACTGTATTATATGGTTGAATCAGTGTAGTAGGCTCTACTAAAAAAAATGTGTAGAGATTCTCAAATCCGCCTAGAACGGTTTCCATGGAAAAAAATCTATAAATGCTTGTTTCTAGAAATTACTTGTCACTACTCACACAATGTACTTTCTTGGTGATCAAGTGTTAACCTTTAATGAGTTAAGCAACAGTGGTGCACAATCGAGCATTTTAAAACATCCTTACAGTTACATGATCTAAGCCATTTAGTTTTACAGAAGCAAAGCTGTGCTCACATCAGAGGAAGCCCCACTGATCGAGGACAATGCACCTTCTCCTTCACCGTTTTCAATCACTTGTCAATTACATTTCTTCTTGACAAGGGTAAAAGCCTTAAAAAAGAAATCTCTCCAGATGTGCATGGAGGTAGAGTTCCGAACCAATTCATTATCTCAACATTTATTCACCAAATTAAAAAAAAGGCAGGTTAAAATGCTTAGTTTTGCCCATTTTAATGGGAGGCAGCCCAAGGCTTTTTGCAGGATAGATCAGATTTTCTTCACTGCCATTATTTAAGAAAAGGAAAAACAAAATTGACAAAAAAAGAAACAAAATAGCAAAATTCAATACCTTACAAAATACTGAGTGGAGAAAGGAGTGGGCGTGCCAAAGACAAAAAGAGGGACAGACACTGACGGCTTCATAGGCCAGTGTTGCACTTCACACAGTCGAGGGACATCCCCCCAAGAAGCACATGAGAGCTACTGCCCTGCAGGGCTCGGAGGTGGAGTCTGTCCACAGACCAGGTCCTCCCTGGTGACTGGTGCACTGACCAGGGCATTGCAGATGACAGTAGTGAACGGGAGCACACCTCTTAAGTACAGATGAGTCAGAAGAGAAATAAAAAGAAAGCCTAGGAACTGAAGAGGTAGAAACAGAGCCTAAAAAAAAAAAAAAAACAACAAAAAAAAAAAAAAAAACAAATACAATAAAGTTTCTGATTACCTCAAAGAGATTCTTTTGTAACTGACAGGCTTGTGTAGGTATTGCAAATCACTCCAGTACAATGCGATTGAGAAGGCTGTAGATAACTGCACTACTGACAGGGGAAGATGGAGCCACACACTCAACAATAAGTCTGTGTTCCTCATCACAATTCTCTATGGGCAACGAGGAGAAAGCAGGTAACAGATCCATGAGAACAAGAGAATTAAACACGAGTTGTGGTCTAAATATCTATACGTCAACAGACGGCTCTCCCTCTCCCTGTTTCACACAACCTCTGACGGTTTTCAAGAAGGTAACAGGGGACACACACCTAGAAACCAATGACATATTGTTCAACCATGCCAGTAAACCCTGAGGAACACAGTCGCCTGTTGAGTTCTGTGGTGCAGTCTACCCATTCCCATAGATCTCGTTCGCACACAGACACGCTCACAACCATAACACAAAACCTAAAGATGTCTTGTCATGCAGCATATTTCCGATGCTAGAAGCAAAACAAATGGCCTCACTGGTATAACTCTTATCTCTTCATAATGCTTTATAGTGTACAGTACGAGTTGAGCAGCAGGGGGCATGTCAAGTGGTTGTGTGTTCTGGATTATGGGGCTGGGAGGGAGAGTGGAGGGATGGAGGGAGGGAGGGAAGGGGTCAATATTGCAGTATTCATCCAGAAGGTTCTACACTCTGAGGCTTTGGCTGGTTTCTCAGTCTCCTTCCTCTTCAGACTCCTCTTCCTCAGCTGTTTCCAACCAGGTCAGCCACTGGTTCACCTGGGACACACAATCACATACACACATTAACATGTTTGAAGCTGTACCAGGACTACTAAGCAGATAAACCTGATGTTTGAAAAAGATAATTGCTGAGTTTGAATGTCCATACCTGGAACAGTGCTTTTCCTTTTCCAGGGAATTCTTGGGTGATGTCTTCTTTCCATGCTAGGAAGGCTTCTTCTTCAATGATCTCCATATCGTAAAAGTTGACAAAGTAGCGCAGCAGCATGCCTGAAATGCACAAAGAGGAGAGTTGGAATGGTAGCTCAGGACCCAGTTGATTTAAGTTCTTCGTATGGGAGCCAGAGAAACAAGACGTACCCTTGGGAAAGGAGCAGGCATTGCAGTGCACCTGAAGCGCATAGAGGGCGCTGACCTGAAGGTCCGTGTGGTCATGCAGGAACTTCTGCATGACTGGCTTGAAGGCCAGCAACAGCTGCTTCTCCTGCTCCAGCTGTTCTTTGGAGGGGGCTGCCAGCTGGTCCTCAGAGTCCGACAGGCCCATCTCATGAGAGATGTACTGTAGGAAGCTGATGTGGAGGGCAAAACGTCAGGGGGATGCAGATGACAAGCTTCTTCTTAGGAATAAAACCAAGCACTAAAATATTGACCCTTCTCTTGAAAAACAGCTTAAAATGCCAATGGGTCTTTGAGTTAGATAAGTCAGTGACCTACGACAATCACATTATTTCACAAGCACTCACCTGGTCATGAGGATGTTGATGAAGCCCTTGTCGGTGTGCAGTTTGGGGGAGATGTTGTCTTTGATCCACTTGTAGATGGCCTGAGGGGAGGGGTCTGCCTTGATCTGCTTCAGCAGCTCCTTCTCCAGTTTCAGCAGGGGGAACAGGAAGCTCAGGCCCTTCCCCTCCAGGATCTCCAACATGCGATCCTTATTCTGGTCGATCTCTGCCGGGAGGAGAGCAACCGTTAGAGCTGAGAATAGAAAAATTGAATGTGTCCAATGCAAGCAAAACCAAACTGTATGGATTAGTAGAGGTAACCATGATCACCTACCAGGGAGCATCTTCTGCATGTTGACCTTGCTCTGCTGGAAGAGGTCAATGAGCCACTCGCGGTCCTTCAGCTTAGAAGCCTGCTGCAAGCAGAGCAAGAAGAAGGGGAAGTGGGTGCCATTCTCCAGCGGGTGGCCAAGCTCGGCCACTGTCACCAGCTCTGCCATGATGGCCCGTGCCGCAAACTGCGCCAGGTAGGACTTCACCAGCGGGATGTCCACTTCGATCTTGGGACACTGGTCCAACACATTCAGGAGAGCCTGCACAGAACACACCATAGGACGATAAGGCAAAATGACAAGCTGTCAAAGACTCTGTTTACACTTGTCTTTTTCCAAGTATCTTTGCAGAGCGACAAACACACACAAACCCTACATAAGGGCTTTTTTCCCAGCAACATGACTTTCTGGGAGCTTCTACGGGGCTGAATCAAGTCCATGTCTCAGGGTAGGTCCTTCATCACGGCCCCGAAAAGTGCGAAATGTAAACGAGGTTTGAGGAAGACGACAAGCACATCTTATTTAAAACCCAGCAAGGCAGATGTCAATTTCAGCTAAATTAGGTTAGGCTATTAGCTTGTTGAGTTGAGGTAGCCTACACTGAATGAACAAATGTCCGCTAAAAATAGGCTAATTTAGGTAGTACGAATGTTTAGGTCACTGTCTCTGCACATAGCCAAAATGATAATGAAGGACGTAGCAAATGTGTATCAGGGTGGGGAGAGTAATTGCTGCAGCTGCTATGCCATTTTAGTTAATCTAATTAGTGTTGCGATCGTGCAGCAAAAAAGGCTGCATATGGGTAGGTCCTATAAGTCTTGTAAACAATGAAAACACAAGGGCTGAAAAGCGATGCAGTCCTGTACCTGTCCCCTTTACCTGGGTAGGGGGCTGATTACCTGCAGTGGAAACACGCCTATTAATAGTGAAGCACGTGTTAAGAATGGGAAGACTTATCCAGAGATCTAGCGCTCATCCCTCATATAGTGCCAAGTTCTGTAAGGGTCGCATGAAGCATACGTACCTGCATGAAGTTCTCGCCCGTAACTAGGCCCTCAGTGCGGAGGGTGTTGATAAAGGCGCTGGCCTGCTCTTTGTCCTCATCAGACCTCTCCAGAGAGCACACAATGATTTTGCTTAACATCTCTGGAAGGAAATGCTTGGGTGCTTTTATTTCTCGGATCCCATTCACTGCATCATCCATGTTCTTCTTGTTTAGATACTCAGTCACAATGGTCTCCTGAGAATTTAGAATATTGGTCACCTTCTTTTGTTTTTAGCATAACCTAGTATAAACAGATAAGGTTTGCATGTTTCCATGGCAATTAAAGGTTTCCATTGATACTACCACATCAGACTTTATCAACAAAAGCAATGTTGGTAAGGCACAATGTACAAAACATGTATGAAAACCAAACAAGTCAGTCGGACTAGTGACAACCAGCCACATAGGGTAACTTTGTTTTCTCTTGTACATGTACTGAGTCTTCTTTACACCACCACTAACGGAAGAGGAAAACCGCAAAACCTAGTTGAGAAGTCTGCTTACTGTCATTTTGAGGAGTTCCTCCTTTGCAGGAGCAGGTTTCTTGTTGGTCTTCTGAGGTTTTTCCTGGATCACAGGGGGGTTGGTTTTCAGACCAAGTTGAGGCTGTGGATAAAGCATATTAAAGGAATGACAATGCAGTCTCTCAAAAGCTGTCTGCTTTTCCCTTAATGCTCTACCTAATGGAGAGCAGCCAGGCTCATCATCCTCTTGATTCGATCAGTAATCCGGCTAGCTCAGTTACACATTCAGGTACCAAATCAGGAGATCAAATGAGGTTCGTAGCACAGCAGGCACAGGTGGATAAACATGTGTAGCAGTCCCAATAAGGCATGTACAAGTACAAATACAATACAAACCTGTCCAAGAGGAGGGGTCTGGGTGCGGGGTGGCTGCGCACTTGGAGGAATCATGGTGGGGATCTGAGGCTGCAGCTTTGGCACTTGATTTTTGTTAACGGGGAAGGAGTGTGCTGGTCTCAGACTGATCTATAGGGAGATGGGTGGGGAGGGGCAGGGGTCAAGAAGGACACGTCAGCAGAGCAACAAAGTAGGAGAAAAGTCATATGAGGTTTAAAGTTGTGCCCTCATCTCTCATAATCGCAATCAGTGGACCTGCTGGCTGTCGTAGATGGAGAGACAGAGGAGAAAACAGATAGACATAGCAAAGGGGGAGACTAGTGAGAGAGAAGAAAAGCCAGAGAACAGACAGCAGGGGGGGATCCGTCAGAATAACGCGTCTTTTTATAATCACCGGGCACACTGCATGAGGCTGCTGTGTAGCGAATCCACCCGCTCGTACCTCATCTGCATTAAGCTGTCCTTTCTTGATAAACCTGGGAGGCATGTCCTTTGACTGGGCCTGCTGCTGGGATGGGTGGCTCTGGTTCTGATTGTGGAAATGCTGATTCTGTCCCTGTACAAAGAAAGGCCACAGAAATATTAACAACTGATTGCATAGATGGCTATAGATTATCTGTGAAGTCATGCCAGATACAGATGAAGGCTGTCAACCTTCCTCTATAATCCCATTCAAATTTCATTCATTGTTATTTAAAAAAAAATAAATTATATTTGAATATTTAATGCTCAAATTTGGCCTATTATTAATATTTACTATGCACCTCTACTGTATATACGGGCTTATGCATTGCCAATGCCACCATCAACGCTGGGACAGTATGGATTTTTTCTTACCGCGGTTGAAAAGCAAGAATACCGCTTATACCTAGGGCTGCAGCTATCGATTCTTTTTGTAATCGATTAATCTAGCACTTTATCGATCGATAAAACGAATAATGCATAACGAAAATGACATGGCTGTAAAATGATCAAGCAATTGGCACAGAGGTATTTATTCTAACTCCAACATTTGGCTCCAAAACTAAGCCCATTTATTGCAATTTACCCATTTAGTGTTTATAAGTGCCAGTGCCAACAATTACATAATGTTCAAAATGCTCTCTGTAAAATTGCAGCCTCTTGTGCATGACTTAGCTGGGCGAACAAAGCTGTCCATACTATGTTGTTAAGTGCTGGGAGGGAGAAGAGGGAAAGCAATTTAATGTATTAATATGCACAACAAGTTTCATGCTGTAATCTAGACCTGACATCAAAGTAAATATCTGTTTTATGTAGATTTCTACACCTGCAGCATTTGCCATTAGGCTACTAACAAATAGTTTTACCATTAGGCTACTAAAAAATAGCATACCATTAGGCTACTACAAAATAATTTCTGGGGTGAGCCTATTGCTAACCTAGCAACCTGTGTGTGTACGCGTGCGGTGCGTGAAGGAAGATGTGGGTGCATGCATGTGTGTAAGAAGGGGTTCTTTTAGGCATACCGTCTTGCAATTGAAGGTGAATAAGTTTACTACTTAAAAACATCAAAGCTAAACATTATATCACGACATCTACAAATTCAATATGTGATTAAAATCAGCCAACATCAATGTAGACTATAGGCTACGTAGATACCGGTAGATAGGCTAGATAGATTGATAGATAGATAGCCTACTTTATTGACGCTTGGTGAAACAGCATGGAGTGGATGTTTTCGATTCAGATGCTTGTTCTTTTCCTTTTCGAGTATGTAATGATCCCAAAACTTGAAAACTTTAGACATTCTCTGCCATTTATGGACATCTTGACTCCGCCATCGCGCCAGCTAAATTCAGAATGAATCACGATTCACGCGCTAGTGGTGTGCTTCCTGAACAACGGTCCGTGTGGAACAATCAGATCCCTGCGCGTCATAGGAATTTAACGAGGCTTCGTGGCAGGGTTTTTGCCTCGAGTAATTTTTGTAATAGAGTTATTCGAGTAACTAGATGAATCGTTTCAGCCCTACTTATACCGCTGATTTCGAGTGAGATTTCATTTTGGCCTTAGCCTACATTTTCTGCAGATTACAACATATTTTAGGCTACTAGTTATTTTTCTGTTTTCTGATGGAAATCCAAAAACTTTCCACACATCACTTCTAAAATTTTCAGGAGATGATCTCCATGCATACATTGTTTTCTGCCATTTCTAGATTGTGCATCAGACGTGACAAAACCGTTTCATTTTCACACATTCACTTAAATTAGCCAACACATACACTACTCAAAAAAAGTCAGGGATATTCGGCTTTTGGGTAAAATTTCAGGATAAGCCTAAAAACCACTATAACCTTGACAGGTGAACTTAAATGTGACCTTCTCTAAACTTTTGAGTGTCATGTCCAACGTTTCAGTACTGAAACATTAAATTTCACCCGAAGATCGCCAGATATCCCTGACTTTTTGTGAGTAGTGTTATTCTAAAATTATTTTTAAAAAAATCCCCCCCAAAAAAACACATTCGATTAGTAATTTCAACATTCGATTATTCGATTTATATTCGACTACTGAAATAGTTCCAACAGCCTACAGATATGATCTATACCTATAATTGTAACCCTGAGGAAATATTCTCTGTTCAATATCCTCATATTTATGTGCTTTATCTGCATTTTTGGAGACATCAGTTCATCAGATAACATTACACAAGATTTGAGATGGAGGTAAAAGGGGTCTTATTACCTGGTTGGTTTTCATGAACGGTTTGACGCCCAAGTCAAACTGAGACTGTGGCGGAGGAGCCATGTGTCCACCGTGTCCATTGAAGAGCGGGTTGGAGCGATGGCGGCCCATTGTGGGCGAGAAGCGGTCCTGAATGACTCCGGGACCCGTCCCTATGCCACTGCCTAAACACAGGCACATACAGCCAATTAGCTGAGACATACATGTTGCTTTGTGATCTTTGACACATAAGTAATTCCGCTCCTTGAGCCACTCACTTGCTCGCCCCACCCACAAGTAACACCTAAATCAGTGACGGGGCTCACCCACCTGGCATTTGTCCGAACATGTCAGCCAATCCCCCAAGAGTTTCTCTGTCCAGTTTCATCCTGGGTGGCATGAAAGGGCCATCCAGAAAGAAGTCCATCCTCATTCCCTGGGTCATGGGCGGAATGAAGACACCCAAATCCTGAGAAAGAGGGGAAAAAAAGAAGGTCTGAGTTAACAGCCTGTTTAGCAATATTTTGTAGTAAAGTATTGCTTGTATTTTAAAACTTGTAACAATACAATACATTGACATGACAAAATGCTAATATATACAGTACAAAAAACATTGATATGATATATACAGCAATCAAAGAAATATAAAATGCAATGAGTGGTAATTTACATATAAAAATTGAACCTTCACTGCATCTTGACGAATCTGGTTAATCGTCTTTGGTCCGTTGTCAATAAAAGCTTTGCGAGGAACCCAGTTGTTTTCTCGCAGCTCCACTGTATCTTGCAGCAGGAAACGAATCCTTGCTGGCAAGTCCTTGTTGTTCATTAAGGATTGCATACGGCCAAAGTACTGATCCATTAAAGACTGGAGAAGAAAGACGGGCATTAGTCAGGGCGATACCGGTAGTGAGTCACTGATGTGGTTGCCAGCGCACTAACCCTTGCTTTCTCATGATCGAGTCTCGGCCCCACAGTTCTCATTATCTGACAGAGGCACTCCAGATCCTCCCCCATATCCTTGAGCTGGACCCTCTTCTTCTTTTCCAGAAGCTGAACAAGAGAGGACAGAGATGGAATATCTAAGTATGGAAGATCCAAAATGAAAATACGGTCACTCTGCACTAGTAAAGCCAAATCTACAACAGCAAAATTTGAGAAGTGCTCTTTTACAAAACATCAAGATTACAAGTGATGTTTTCTACAAGTCTACCTTTATCCTTGTCTAAGTCAGACTTAAGACATTCACTTCATATAAACTAGCAGATTTATATGCAAGACATTCACATTTTAGAGGCTTTTTCATTCATTGCCTAGTCAGATAAGAATACATATATCTAAAGGATGGCTTCAAGATAAGTAGTACACATGAGGTGTACATACTGTTTTGATGCACTTATGAAGGATAGATTCGTGGATGAGGTCGAGTTTGCCAAGTTCGCCGATGAATTTAATGTTGCCGAGCATCTTGATCTTGGCAATGGCTCGCTGCTCCTCCTCCTCAGAGGTGAGAGGGTTGTCCTGTTTGTCATAGACTAACAGAAGAGCAAGCAGCAGGATCAGCAACATGGCCCACAGAACAGTTCATAAAGCATTTCAGAAGGAAGGACTTGCTCACTTTCAACATTTTTGGTGCGGTTTTCAAATTCATCTTGAAGCTTGGATATCAGAAGTCTTCTGAAGGTCTGCAAAAATGTATGCATATAGAGAATTCAGAATTAAAAATGCAGAAATGTTACCAAATACAGAGAAAATAACAGGATAACAGAAAAACAGGAGTACTTACTGTGCTCTGCTTTTGGGAGGTTTGGATCTCAAGTGCTGGGCCATCAAAGTTTGGTGCATCCTCTGCCAAGCGCAGACATAGCTGAGCATAGAGCGAGCTGTACTTGGGCTCTTCTAGGGCTTTGTCTACAATCTATAGAGATGAAATAATTACATTAAAAAAATACCTTTGTTTTCCTCTAAACTGCAATTTCTTCTAAACCCATATGAATGTAGCAATATCAGCTGTGCCAAATTTAATCATGACTAAAATTATATTTTTGAAGATATCTTATTATTTGTTCAAATGCTAAACAATATGCTAAACACATGAAAATAAAATAATCCTTCTTCGCAACCATGTCATAAAACAGTCATAATAACAAGAATACACCATGCAGCTCATGAAGCACTTAACCATACGTGAACAAGGACTGCGCTGCAAAGACTCACCAGCAAGATTATTCCTTTGAGGACGAGTTTAGAATCTACGCCCACATTAAGGAGCTCAAGGCATAGCTTGTCAAACTTCTCAGGGGTCAGCTTATTAAGTATGCTGCAAGAAGAAAAAAGGGTCAGGTCAGGGAAAGCGCCACTGCTTGCTGGGAGAACAAAAGGCAACTGTTTATTGGCACAGCCATGGAATTTTGAAGAGCTGAAAAACATCAGCTGACTCACAACCAGGGCATGTGTAACGCCTCAAAACACAAAGCTTTAAGTGGCAAAGGCGGGAGAGGAGGGGAAAATGACAGTGACACTCGGACAGAACACAACACAGATGTAACGTTTGCAAAGATTGTTTACAGAAGTGCCCTGGGTGCCCGATTTCTTTTTCTGCCAAGCAGACACTCACCCTCTTACTTTCCTGAATATAGCATCGTGTCGTTCTTTTTCGTTGGAGGTGTTGACATCTCGTCTAGTGCTTCTTGAAGGAACCCATCTCTGAACGCTAGGCCCTGGGGATTTCCCCAGGTACTCGCTAAGGAAAACAGACAGAGGAAATGATGCACGGCTAATGTTACGATATCACAGGTGATGGAACTAGGACATCAGGCTGTACCTGTTGCCGACAGTCTTGGGATAGTGCTGAGGTGCACCCCGACCTCCTCCTCCGCCCGAAGAAGCACTGCAAAAAAAGATGAAATGGTGATCATGACTAATCACCTAGACATCACTAAGAACTCACACACGTGTACACACACACACACACACACGAGGGAGACTGGAGTGCAGTAAGATTAGCATTAGATTCCTTGAAGCATCCTCTATGAAACATTGGGCATATCATGTCTCTCTTTTTTTTTTTTTTTTTTTACCCTGTTTTCATGAATTAACAAGTTAATTCAATAAGAATGTCCTCTTGCTCACGACGATCAACGCTGTACAACACCGATGCAGATTGGTTCGTCTCTATGGCAACTAAATAGGTGCATAATGGGGAGAGATGTCACATTTAGGGAGAATCAGTGAAAGTGTGGCCTGGACAGACGCTGATCTTCGTGAGCAAACAGCACAAGCTGGATGTGGAAAATGAATGCTGGCACTGGCATTGATCGAATGAGACATGACCTATTTTTAAGGATGATGAATCCAAGATGATTAACACAGACATCGAATAAAGAAAGAGCTCTCAATCACACATCAGAGAATAGCTGAGAAAATAGTGTCTGTGGAAACTGTATGGACACCTGCCCTCACAGTAACACAAGCAGTGATACTTTATGGAAAAAAAACAACTACCCTACACTACACATACCTGAAACGAGAAGCACCCCCTTCTGCAATCACACTCTCCACTTTGGCGGCTTGACAACGAAGAATCTTCAAAAGAATAATATTCAAAGGGTGGGGTGGGGAAAACCGAACTGAGGGAAAGACAGACATTGACCCCAAGTTAACACAGCAAAGGCAGATATCGCAGTCAACTTTTCTATAGCAAAATTACTAAATCACTGGCTTTCGTAGACAAACTAGTAATCAGACAAATCAACAAATTTTCGAATGAACTACTGTTAAGTTCGCATATTATAAACTTGCTTCAACTAGCAAGCCCCGCTTACATTGTTAGCCAAGAGATGATGATAAACAAAGGCTCAAGTTCACTCGCTTTAGATCCCGTTACAAAATATCGCCATAACTTACCACGTTTATAAAAACTTCACTTTAACGTTACCTTTGTGTTACATGAGCGTTACAAAACTGAATGAGGTAACGTAAGGAAGTCAACTGTGCCAACAAATGTGTAATTCTGGATGAATCGGGTTTAGGCTCCAGGCAAACATTTTGGCCTTTAGGATGACGTTAACGTTACCTTTCTAGTTTTTTCACGTAGCAGCTAACGTTAGGCCATTATAGCAATCATGTTAGTGATGCAGCGATTGACATTAACGTTAAGTTAGTCTTGCACACATCTAGGGTTGCGACCATCAGTAATCCAACTAGCAAATTTGATAAACAGTAAAATGCCGCTTGTTACGAGTCTGCAATACCTGATTAATTAATGTACGTCACGGCAAACAAACATTTTTTTCAATGCCACAAATATGCTCGATTTGGTAAACTTGCCTAGAAGAGGTAGCTGCTACTAGTTAGCTAACGTTAGTGAACTGTTCAACAAAGCGTTGTTGATGCCTCTGTTCTCAAGGCTAACGTAAGAAATAATGTTTAACGTGAACAAATGTTAAACAACCAGGGGCCTGAAATCATTTTGCAAACCATAATACCATCACTTAACATAGCTAGCAAATGGTTTGCTTATATGTGCATTAGGTGGTTTTAAAATTGACAATGCAATTTGAAAAGCTGAACTTTAACGTTAATTGTCTAAGTTAGCTCTGTCGCTAGCAAGCTAATGGTACATTGTTCTATTCTCCTGTCACCACACATCTTCACATCACATGCTGAATATGTCTCTAGCAGGCAAGGTAATGAGCTGGACACCCAAAATACCAATTGATTCTACCGATGTCAATATTAACTAAACTGATTTTAGCTTACTTGCTAGCTAATTTAGCCATCTAAAACGAACAGTTGTCTAGCTAGCTGGTCTTGCAAGCTAACATTGCCCATTTGAGACACACACCGACAACATATTTGTGCATGTCTACGTTTACTGGGTAAATATTTGACAGGTCTCTACATTGACCAATACTATGAAGGGTTATAACATCAGACATGCATTATGACTTGAAATGCCGGTATTGGGAAGAAATGCTCGTGGTCTGCAAACACGACGCCATTTTACGCAGCAGCTGGCTAGCTAACAAGCTAAATCTGCACTAATAGTCAGCCAATGGGTTCGGCTAGTGTTAGCAGACTAGCTGCTAGCCATCAGAAAAATACGACGGTCAGCAGCCATTTTGAAGAGGCTTGATAAAAAAAAAAAAACTGCTAGTTAAAACACATCTTACCTTTACCGAAACAACTTCAGTTTTGAGGTTTTTGTTGTGACAAAAGGAGAAAGAATAGAAAAAATATACAAATGTAAGCGAGTTTGTGGATGGTTTTCAAAAGAACCTGGCAGAGCAGCTGAAACGCACGATACAAGCCACACTGCCCAGGAAGAATGTATCAAGCCTTATGACTGTAGGTGACGTCATTCTCGAACTCGATGCGTATTTGCTACAAAGATTGTTAAGGGGAAGCTCCGCCTTAACAATCTTTGTTTGGTACACAAGTGGTATTTTTCCGTTGTGTACGTCTATCGTTGCTAGGTCTGTGCATCTAAATTAACGTTAGCCATTTTACTAGCTACAGTGTAATGAGAGAAAACGTGTAGGGGGACAATGGAAAGTTTTTGGTCTTGTTCTTGTAATAAGAGCTCAACCTGAGGCCTAAATAAGGGATAATTCCAGCTGTTTATCAACTCAAAATATAGGTCATGAGCATGCAGACCATCATGCGCCTCTGATTTGGGGGCCCATCGGTTCCCAAAAGTAATCGGACGCTTCCACAGTCTGGGCCATGTTATGCTTAGGCTACTCATAGAGAAAATATTTTGGCAGGCAATATCATCCCTGGGATGAATGGAAGAAACAGAATCTGTGGAACATTTGTAGTCCTATAGCCGCCCATGTGGCCCAATGATTCTGACAACATAGGCATCATTTCCTTGGAGGATACAAAAGAAAAATTCATGTCAACAGAGGCTACAGGAAAGTTAGATTTATTATCCAAATACCCAAGCAGTTGTTTCTCCACACAATACAAATGCATGCGCCCAGCCACGCATGTACACACACACACACATAACACACATACATACACACACACACACACACACTCATCCTGAAGCAGAAAGGAGACCGCTACATTGTCCTGGACGTCAGGTGTTGTGGTGACAAGGAGCTCAGAGTGGTGCATCACTGCTTGTTCTCCTAACATGTGCAAGTAAGCAAGTCTCAAGTTTTAACCATCAAGTCTAAGTCACACAAGATCTAAGTCAGTGTGGTGAAAATCAAGCAAGTTGAGTCCTTGATATAATTTAAGTAGGCTAAGTCAAGTTAATCAAGCCACAATTAGGTCATGCAAAATATTGATAATCTAGTTTCTTAACCAGAATAGATTCACACATGTCACCCACAGACATCAACACAGACAGTGTTTTTCTTGATGTATTTTTCTCTGATTTATCTAGATTTTGCTTGGCATTGTTTGTGAACATTGAAGCTGGTTGGTATTTCCAGTGTGCGTGAATGCATACAGTACTTTGTCAAGCAATAAACCCCAAGAGGCTGGTTCCAGAGATTTTAGAACAGATAAAGGGCGTTGTTCAGCACAACACAGATTAAACAAAATTCTGTAAGAAACACTAAAATGCACTGTGTACTCAGTCCTGTTTTCTTTTGTTTTTATTTTAGTACACTAAAGCCATAGGTAACAGGGTTAAATTACAAATGTATTTTCCAATTAATCCCATTTTAAGTTCCCATTTAAACTTCCCTCTGTGTCTCAGGGGGCAGCTGTGGCCCACTGGTTAGCACTCTGGACTTGTAACCGGAGGGTTGCCGGTTCGAGCCCCGACCAGTGGGCTGTGGCTGAAGTGCCCTTGAGCAAGGCACCTAACCCCTCACTGCTCCCCTGGGCCCGCCATTGTAGCAGGCAGCTCACTGCGCCGGGATTAGTGTGTGCTTCACCTCACTGTGTGTACACTGTGTGCTGTTTGTGTTTCACTAATTCACCGATTGGGTTAAATGCAGAGACCAAATTTCCCTCACGGGATCAAAAAAGTATATATACTTATACTCTCCTGCATACAGGCCAGGTTTGTGCATATAAGGTCTGTTTTGTGGGCATATAAGGTCATTCAATGTGCTTTATAAAGAAAAGCAAACAGTAATAGCAAATAAAAGCATATAAGGGCAATATATTTAAAATAATAGTTTAAAAAGGTAAAGATCATAATAAAAACAAAACATAAAACACACAAGGTAAAATCATTTAAAAATAAAGAATATTTAATAAGAAAAAATAAAAGCAAAAGCAGTAAAAAAAAGTAATAAAAGACAGCAAGTATTTTTTAAGGTAGTAAAAAGCTGATTTAGTTATCGCTTTCATGTGGCTGTTGAAATTTAGATCACTGTCAATTAATACACCAAGATTTTTAACAGTATTGTTTGCTTTCAACCCTTCTGTGTCAAGGAGAGTGGCAACCCTAAGTCTTTCCTCCTTTTTACCAAATATAATTACTTCAGTTTTTTCTTTGTTTAGCTGAAGAAAATTTTGAGACATCCAGGTAGGTGTTGATTTGTTCTATACACTGACACATAAATTCAAGGGGACCATAGTCGTTTGGTGACAGAGCTAAGTAAATTTGTGTGTCATCTACATAGCTATGATATGAAATCAAATTATTTTAGATGATTTGTCCAAGTGGGAGCATAAAGATTGAATAATAGTGGCCCCAAAGATCGACCCCTGGGGAACACCACAGGATATCTTGGTATATGCGGCACATAGGTGTCGATGGTAAAATAAAAATTATATATATATATATATATATATATATATATATATATATATATATATATATATTTGGTATTTTCTATATGTAGCTACTGTTGTGCGTTTCTCAATCATTTCAACATTTTCTCAATGTTAGCCTATATCAAATTTTAGAGGACTAACAGGCTAGAGTAGGCGCCCTCCCAGAGGAAACTTTTGCTTCTCATTTGTATCCCTTCTGTTGCTAAGGAGGCAAAATGGTGATTCTCTTTTAAGGATCATTTAAGTATTACTTTTGTCACAATTATTTCTCCTAATTTTGCCTTAGGAGAAATAAAACAAGCAAAAGATGAGACACATAGCAATAAGACAAGCAGGAGTCACATAAGAGATATTAGTTTGAGAAGCAGGAGAAATACAGGAGATCTCTTATATGTTTGAGTGTAGTCTGACTTACAACTTGTTTCTCCTTAGGAGAAATAATAGAGCAGATGTAGTCACATAAGAGATTTTAGTTTGAGAAGCAGGAGAAATACGGGAGATCTCTTATATGTTTGAGTGTAGTCTCATTTACAACTTGTTTCTCCTTAGGAGAAATAATAGAGCAAAAATGAGGAGACATTGCAATGAGAAACTGTTGAGAAGTAGGAGTTACAATTGAGATATCAGTTTGAGGGTCAAAAAATAGGGCACTCCATAGCATTTCAAACTTTTATTTTATAAAACAAAGCAAAACAGTTGTACTTTAAAAATGGACTTTAAGCAATGGGAGCTTGCACAGTTGCACTTGCAGCATGTTAATCCCTTGATATGTTCTTTTTATAATGTGTATTCTTATTTTTTATTTTTTTGTGTGTGTGAGTGTGTATGTGAGTATTATTTTTAAAAGCTGCACAAGCAAATTGCATTGTACGGACCAACTGCACAATGACAATTTAAGTCTATCTATAAATCATACAACATGGAGAAATGAACTAATAAACAATAACATAAACAAACTGAACTTGTGCCAAAGCGTGCCATACTGTATACAATGGTGGATGAAAGCGTGGGCTGGTCAATCTGCGTCTTTTATCCTGGTGGTGGAACCAACCAAAGGGAGGAGGGAGAGAAGAGCAGAAAATAGAACATTGATAGTTTGTGAGCCACTCAAAAATACAAAGTAAGACATTTGTTTGACCGTCTGCTTTCATAACTGTGGGAATTTTGATACAGCACAAAGATCAGACACACCTTATTAATCACTTAAACACAGAATGGGGGATGTGATAGCTACCACTCACATTTGCTATATGTTGCCCAATTGAAAAACAGATTGTATTGATATATGTCAAGCTTAAACAAGTTTGTTGAATTCCCTCACTTCATCTAGTGAGTAAACTGTATTGTCAGGCTAGGATTAACCCCTATCCAGCTTACCACTAGGCAAAACCTTGTTTTGGTTGGACTAAGCCTATTCAGTGTAAAAAAAAAAATGGGCATATGAAAATAGTTTAGTTCAGAGTCCTGATGTCAAAAAAAGTAATTTGGGCAATTTTTTTTTTGTCATCTGGGAGCTGGCTCCATAGCCAGAACGCATAACAACTAAATGCAGCGTTGCCTTGTTTAGTTCTGATAGTGGGTTTCAACAGGAACATTTCTCCTGTGATCAGTGAGGTTTTAAGTGATGAGTATTGCTGGAACATGTCACACAGTCTCATTGAAGGGCAAATCTGGTGTAAACTGATTCAAAGCCTTGTTGTTTTAGCTCACCAGGCACTGTCCAAAGGACAAAGAACTAACATGACAAATTATGACCAACAAAGTAACCCTGATGCGGTTGTAAAACACCAGATCAAATCCATAATGACAATTAAAACAACACTTCCCCATGATGTGCTGTCCTCTCCTTTCGACTGATTATGTTGATTCATTGCTGCCGGTGCGAAAACCCAAAGTATTGTTTGCGCATATCCTAAGAAATTAGACTAGTGTAGTTGCCACGATACCAAAATTATTGTTTCGATACCGATACCACATCAAGAATTGCGATTTCGATACTTCTTCGATAATTCTTAAAAAATGTATTTGATTTGGGGGCCCAGACCACCTTGACATCATCAGTAATATTGAATATAGTGTTATCATTCACACCAGTGGGCATCCTAGATTCTGCTTGACTCTTTCCACACACACAGAAAATTATGGCTTATTTCATATACCTTCAAATTCATATAAAGTGTACAGTTAATGTATAGTATTTTTTAATCTGCATAATTACTATTAATCTGCTTAATTGCTAAACATATTTAGTCATTTAAATACTTAATATTTATTTTTAAACTATTACACCTAGGCAAATTTTAATGTGGTGTGTAGGCCTAGGTGTAATTGAGTCACTTTAAGAAATACGTGAGTAATTACTGTAGCCTTCAGTCTCACGGTTTTAGGCTAGTGAATAATAGTTGCACATAATGCATAAGGATATGTGGATGCAATTCATTGTTGTCTGTCATTAGATAAATGTAAATAAAAAACTATCAAGTTCATAGAAGGGATCATGTTCTATAAGGATTTTAGCACTAATTACGAATGACATACATGACCTGAGCTAGCAGAATTAGTTAGCAAGGATCCTTTCCTCTCTCCTGATGTAAAAGTTTGCAAAGGTCATCCAATCACATTGTGACAACAATAGCTACTTTTTGTTAGAGAGTCTTAATCAACCCCTGGCGGGCTTAACAGGATGGCGACAGTCCCATGATTTCTATTGACAGTGAACAACAAGGAAGGTGGCTATGGCAAACGAAGATGGCTAAGGTTGTTTGAATCGGCGTTGGCGTCAACTTTGGAGGAGTTGGACTTGTGCTTTTCTTTTTAAAGTTGAGCAACACAATGCACTTAAGTCATTCCTTTCAAGAAGGATGTATTTGCCGCTTTTGCCGACCGGATAATGGATATGGTCTTAGCTGGCCTATTGCATGCCTAGGCAGTTTGAAAGACAATTCTCTGCCCGCCCTTTGGATTAAGCGAGGTGAATGGCTCGATTCCAGACTATACATTTCAATGATATAGAATGGCCCGCCAGGCTAGTTTTTTTTCCCCATTTCACCTTGCTTGCAGGCTAGTATAATTAAAATTGAAGACCTTCGTTTAAAAAAAAAAATTAAGACTTTGGCAACGGAATTTAAGACTTTTTTCAGACCTTAATTAAGGAACATGACATTTAAGACCGTTTTAAAGACTTTTTAAGACCCCCATGGCTACCCTGCATTATGTCAGGAATACCAAAAAAGTACTTCTATACGGCTCTGGGCTATACTTCCCTGTCCATAACTCAGAATTGGCTGTGCCACATTTTCTTTTTCCTATGAACAGCACACAGTGATTTCCAACAAGAGCTATGGATCAATTCATACCGGATTTGTCCTTTAAGTGATTTGTAAACAAGGAGTGCTTTAGGGTCAATCCGGTAAATCAAAGACAATGACTCAATATTACATCTAAATTAGCCCAACACATTTAGCTCTGATCACTCAAGAGACACTGACAATTGTCAAGAACAAAAACAAAATACAGTATACACCAGGGGTATTCAATTAATCTTCAGCGAGGTCGTTACGGAATATTTCCTCAAGCAAAGGTCCGGAGCATCGTAATGTTTAGGCCAGGGCTCGAAATTAACTTTTTTCCTCAGTGTCCCGCAGCTGTCCCGAATTCTACTTTGTACTGTCCCGGACTTAACCACAAGTGTCCCAAATTTAAGTTTTACGTTTTCCCATTGTACATAATAAAAATAGCGTAATAACCTTGTTTCAGTAACTTGCATGACATCATTGACTTACTCTGGTCCACCATGTAAGTTCTTAACACTTTAACATCTCATGAACATCTCATTAACATTAATTTTCTGCCACCCCCCATATCCTCTCACTCACACACAAACACACACACAACCCTTCTCACATGTACACTATGCACTCCTGTCCCTCCTACACAACTGACCTTCCTCTCACACACACACTTACTCACTCACACACTTGGCCCTCTCTCACATACATACACAATCCCCCATACACAATACATGAAACACTTAACAAAGCAAAAACATCATATAGCGATGTCAGAACTGAACTGCTGCCCTCTGTAACCCATCAAAGACAGTGTCTCTCACACACTATCTTTGAACATTGGTCGTCGGCTTCGGAGACTACTTTGCCACCACTTTGTGAGTGCCTTTTCTGAATTATAGTCTTCAACCTCTGGGCCATGTAGCGAGATGTGGAGGAGACTATTCAGCGTTGTGTTTGACAGTGATCCCCTCCAGTCAGACTTTATCCTTTTCATGCAGGAGAAGCCTCACTCACAGCAAGAAGTTGACATTGGGAACACAAGCATTATCTCCACAATCAACTTCATGTGGGGAAACTGATCAGGCCTCCCCACAGCACCTTGCAGAAACCTCTGCCACAACACCTGAGGCTCAAGGTGTTTTAAGTGTCGATGCACAAGTACCTTGAGTTCAAGCCACTCCTGTTTGGTTTCTTGAATGTGTAGGAATCCGGGGTATTTCTGTATGTATTCTGATGTGTTCTGTGTTTACATGATCTGTGTTTACATGCCATTGGTTCACTCCCTAGTTCTAATGCTTAGGCGCCTGTGTGGCTGCACATAGGATTGACCATCAACGGGTCAGACTGTCATGTTCCTGGCCATAGTCATAGCATAAGCAGAATGAGATATCACCTTGTTATTCTGTTTCCAGGGCTAGTACTTTTCCTATCCTATGGCTGGTACCTTCTGGTACCTTCCACGTTGGCATGATTTACGTTGACATGATTTTAGTATAACAGGCTTTGTCTCAGGCTTGGACTTCGAGACGGATCGAGGAAGCGACTCGGGGAGCATCTCATGCCAAGACGCTCAACAGGAGCCCGCTTCTACTAACCACCACACCTGTTAGACTCTGTGCAGTTTTACTGTTTGAGACTTAGCCTGTGCTCGGTTAGTGAGTGTTGTACCATCTACAATAAATTCTTCTAATCACCGATCCTGATCCAGCCGTCAAGCTTTATTGACCATCTTCAGTACAGACATCAGAACTAAAACACAGCGCAAAAGCGATGTGAATCCAACATTTGGTTTCCGTGACCCGAGCGCAAGAGGAGGGGAAGAGCGAGAACATCCATTCGGCGAGGTCAGACTGAGTCTTGGGTTCAAACAGGCGTCGAGGGCAGACTTTGAAACTTCACATCTGTAAGAAAGAGTCTACTTTGGGGCCCCGTGCTGGCGTGACCAACCCCAGCTGGAAGCCTACCAAGAGGGAGGGCGCTGTGCACCGTGTGCACCCGCCAGTGAAGAAACTCTGACCAGGTGAAAGCAAAGAGTTTTTTCTCCTCTGTGCGAAAAAGAACCAAGAGTAAAGTTAAAAAATGATAAACATAATTTGGGAGTAAATTAGAATTTTTTGATTTGAAGCTGCACATTAATGAGAGTATTGAAGTTTGTGTCATTAAGTGTTTTGACAAGTAACGTACCTATATCAATGACTGATGAGCTCTAGATGTCATTGGATATAAGAAGTTTTCTGATAAAACAGTAAACGGTTTAAGTGTATACACATATTTTGGAATAGATTCGTGAAGCGAATTAAAAGAATTGTCGATTAACTTCGGACAAGCTTGTGGGATTGCGCTTTTCTTTTTCTGTACTGCCATTACATGCTGAGCTGTGTGAGTTTGTGATGAAAGCTGTGTGGGTTTTGTGATAAATGCTAAAGGGTTGGGAAGAGAAAATAGAAGGAGTTACTGTTTGCGACAGTCATTATTGTTGCTGAAGTGAACTGTGTGGTTGTTTCTCTCAAGGGTGTTGTTTAGTTTAATGACCTAGGACTAAACTTTAGCGTTACAGTGATACGGAGAGGAGACAAAATCACCAGAGGGGTGTTTTGGTTGTGCAGTAGGTGAAAAAGTGGTATAGGGTTTCCAACCTATGTTTTGTTGACTTGGTCAACTGTGAATTTAACGAGAGATCGTTAAAGGTGTGAGTGAGACATTAATTTTTTGTCGTTGTCCAGCCGGTTTTGGGGAGAAAGGAAATAGTCTGAGTTAAGTGGAACTGACACTGGTGAAAGTTATTGCTGTGGCTTTGTGCTGTGAATAGAATAATTTGCCAGGTTCCAGAGCGAGAGAGATAAGGAGAGAGTGTTTTCTTTTCCCTGGCGGGGGCAGCGAGCGTGTGTGTGTGAGTGTGTGGAAAAAAAGGAGAAGGACAGAGAGAGAGAGAGAGAGAGGTTTTTTCTCTGGCCAAAGCAGAATCGCAAAAATTGGCACTAAAACATCACACACTACTGACAAATTTAAGTAAAAAGTTTAAATAAAGGACCTCGTCCTTGTACGAACACATAGTCTAATTCATATGGCTTCGGGTCCCAATAATAATCTGGAACAAGACACTGTGCAAGAGAGTAAGGAATCAGAGATGGTTCGCGGGCGCAATAAGCAAAAAGCAGATAAGCAAGCAGCTGACCATGATGAGGAAGGAGCGAAGCCTCAGCAGGAGGAGACATTCGCTGAAATACAAGATTATGTGTCAGATTGGATGTGAAGAAATTTCAATTGGGCAAGTTTGAGGAAAAATTGAGAAAAGATTTTGAAATTGATCCTGCATCTATTGTCCAGGGGCGCTGGCCACCTAATAAGGTTCGTGAGGTGTATTTGAGTTGGAAAAAGCACAACAGACATCGTGAGCCCTATGCTTTTTTGTTAATGAGCCAGCTAAAGGCTGATCCTTTATGGGGGCTATGCGGGCATCCTGCTTTCGCAGGAGGTAGAGATGCCGAAAAACACCGCACTACATGTCTGGCAGAAGAATTGAAATCTCAGGCAGGGGAAAGCTGGCAAGAGGTTGCAGGCGGCCGCAATTGTGGAAGAGTCATTGAGAAGGAAGATACAATTGGAGACAGAAATTGAGACAAGACTTGGAGAAGTGAGATGGAAAGCGTGACTTAGAGGAGCAGTTGGCAGAAGCAGACATGTTGCTAGAACACACTGGAATGAGGCTAAGAGGAGCAGTCCCAGCGTAGCCTCTGAGGGAGGAGCCAACTCCTCCCACTACCACCGCCCCATCATGGGGAGGGGGCGTGGAGGGCAGCACAGCACCCGCCTCTATCCGACACTGCATGGCTTAGACCCAGCAGCGCCACCTGCCATGGTGGAGGCTTCTGGAAGTGCAGTGGACATCTCTGACACTATTGAGCTGGGAGGCAGTTTCGCACACTACCCGGCTGTGGAGGTCTGTTTGAGCCATTGAACAGCACCCCACCTGGTGGGTACCAACAGCCAACAGGGAGGCCCCTGCCTCCAACAATCTACAGCTGATGCTCAAGCCAGCATGGGCCTAGCAACAGGCCCTGGCCTCTACACTTCATATGTGACCCACTACCAACAACCTGCTCCAGCCCCAGCAGGGCCAATACCAGCCACTGGCCACTGCTACAGCTCCCACTCCAACACCATCCATACTGTTACCAGCCACCTGCAACCCAATCCCCAATACCTGCCACTTGAACAAGCCAACCAAGCACCATCGAATGATGGCGCGAACTGCTGTCCCCGTGACTGGCGCCCCATCCACATGGGATGCAAGCCGAGGCGGCTGCTCCCGTAATTAAGCCCAAGACCAAGAGCAGACCACCAGCAGAGGGATGGGATGTCTGGGATGAATCAGCTGATGAGGCCCTCATATGAAATGCCACAGTAGCCAATGCGGATGGTGTGCCGGGTGTTCTATCAACCAGCAAAGGGGCCGAGATCCAGAAGTGGTCTGCCGCATACAACACCCTCGGGATGGATGCGGACGGCATACCTGGGCGAAGATAAAAAGAACTCAAGGATGAGAGACCTGCACCCTTTTTGATGCATTGAAGATCCTCCATCGTGTGCTGAATGTCAGGGAAAGAGAACACCTTCGAACCCTTGTCGTAACAGCTTTGGGAAAACCAGTTGCAGTTGGATGGCGCATGGGAAGAAATCCGTCGGTGGCTACGACAACAAGCAAAGACCACAGTTGACTGGTCCAAGATCTCGCTTGCCTGCAGAAGGAGGGGAGTCTGTGGGCGCCTATGGGAACCGCTTCATGGAACTCTATCTGCAATACGGAGGGAATGAACCCGACTCCGACACCATCGCAGCAGCCTGTGAGCGCTTTGAAGAGTCAATATCTTGGGGGCTCCTGCCTGAGGTCAGAAAGGAGTAAAAACTCATTTTCGCCAACTGGGAGGATGACAATATTGATTTCCATCAAGTCATGAATTGTGCCATCCAGTAGCACGCAGCGATCTGTGGAGGTGAAGATCAGAAACCTGAATGCCAACAAGAGAGAGGGCAAGGAGACACGAGAAAGGAAAGGGAAGTGCCACGTCTGTGGCAAGACAGGCCACTGGAGGAAGGACTGCAAGGAAAAGCCAAAAACTGGAAGTCCTGCGGGCAAGAACCAAACGCCCGGAGGAGAGATGAGGGTCCGATGGGGAGGGGACAGAGAGCCATGTTGAGGAAGTTTAAGAACCTGAGCACGGAGCAGCTGGAAACCCTCTTCTCTGCGGTCCCGGGGAAACTAGACACCCCCTCACTCCGATCCATTGCCGCCCTACGACTTGCCGACAACACCCTTTACGTTACTGCCTTGCTTGAAGAACACATTGAAGTTGAATTTTTGATTGACACTGGTGCTGAACTCACAGTCTTTTTAGATCCAAATTATTGAAGAAACACCGAATTCCCTTTGTCAGGTGTCACTAAGACAGCTTGTGGACCATCCGGAGAGAAATTCAGTCTGAAGCAAACAGCCCCAGTCACCATAGCCATTGGTCCCACCGGTAACATGCCACCTATGGGCGGCGACCAGATCCAGATCGAACCCCTGCTGGGGATGGATGTGTTGCTGTCCTTCAATGCCAGCCTCGAATTTAAAGATGGGGAAGTCTCTTTGAACCTGCGAAGGCTGAAAAAGAGGACCTCGGGGAACATGCTGTATGGGCCAAAGGAAAGAAACGACTGCGGACTGCTGGACATGGAGCCTGTCAGACTGACTGGAAGACCACCTCCGTGTGTGAAGCAATATCCCATCAATCGAGCTGCCTTGGGCGGACTCGCCCAATCATCAAGGAATTAGGGAAAGAGGAGTCATCGCCAAAACCAAGTCTGCTTCCAATGCCCCAGTCTGGCCCGTGAAAAAGGCCAACAACACCTGGAGATTGACCATTGACTATCGGGGAAGCCAACAAGACTCTTGACCACATCTGCCCAATAGTACGGGCGTGTCCACCATTTTTAACTCTTTGACACGGGCATAAAATGTTCACGGTGCTGGACAGCGATCAACGCCTACTGGGCCGATTCCCATCGCTGCAGAGTGTCAAGACTGGCTGGCCTTCTCCTTCGACCGGAGTCAATACCATTGGAAGAGACTGCCTCAGGGCCTAAGCTGCGACCAAACCATCTACCATCAGGCTGCGGCGACACCTCACGCTTCCTGAAGCACCCATATTGACCTCTGAGGTCATCACGTATTTGGACGACATTTTAATTGCATCTGAGACTGAAGAAGAACACGACAGAGAGGCGTGCTGGCCTTGCTGGATTATCTGCACGCCAAAGGCCACAAAATTAGCTACGAAAAGCACAAATGTCACAGGCGGAAGTTGTGTTCCTTGGACAAAAGATATCCCCAGGCAAGCGCGTGAAATCACCCAAGACCGAACTGCTGCAATCCGAAGGACCCCAGACCCCAAGACAGTCAAAGAACCCGATCCTTCCTTGGGCTCTGCAATTACAACAGAAACTGGGTGGAATGTTACACTGAGATTGCTCAACCACTGAATGATTTGCTAAAAGGAAGACCAGATTCAAAGGAACAGATCCAATTCGGAGAAGAACAACGGAAAGCGTTTGAAGATTTGAAAAAGGTACTGTGTGAAGCTCGGCTTTGGGAATCCCCAATGTCAGGCGACCATTCACTCTCTATGTCAACGAGAACCCGTGGCTACCTGACATCCATACTGTCACAAGAACATGGAGGCCTGATGAGACCGGTGGGCTACTATTCTGCCAAACTTGACACTACAGCTCTTGGGTTTGGACCCTGTCTGAGAGCAATACAGGCTGTGTACTTAGCTATACAGCTGGTCAACAACATCGTTCTCGACCAACAACTGTTTGTCAAATGCCCACACTCAGTGAACACCTTGATGGCGGACGAAAAGTTCCATGTGTCTCCGACAGCCGTTGGGGAAACTGGCAAGCGGTGCTTGAATCTCCAAACATAGTCATTCAGAAGGCTACAATATCAATCCCTCCACCATGCTAGCTCCCACTGACACCGGACGGGACAGAAGACCACAGGTGTGAAGACCTGGTGGCTCTCTTGGAGCAAGAACACCCAGTGAAGGAGGAACCCTCCAAAAGCCAGACTTAGTTCTGTTCACTGATGGCTCCTGCGCTAGTGGAGGATGGAACCCGTAGCTGGATGGGCTGTGACAACTGAGCCGCGAAGTATTGGCATCTGATTCCATGTCTCCTGGCACTTCAGCCCAACAAGCCGAACTGAAAGCAATGATTGAAGCTTTGAAACTTCCCAGAAGGTAAGGCGGCTACTGTCTACTGTGATTCACGCTTCGTGCATGGAGTTACAATGGATTTTGGACTTCTGTGGAAACAACGGGGTTTTGTAACAGCTAGAGGAACACCCATCAAAAAAGAGAGCTTGTGGCTGAATTGTTGGATGCAATGCAACTACCAAAGACCTGGCAGTCGTAAAAGTGAGAAAGCACACACAAGGCAAGACCTGGAGAACTTGCACAAGGACAACACTTTTCTGAAGGCGGCTCATGGGTTAGCCCAGGCCAAAGCGTAAGCATTAGGTGTTGGGTATCGCGGGTTAATGCCATCTGCCTCTGAAGTGTATCCTTACATAGCCATCCCTTTACCATCCCAGAGTATGTAGCAGCCTTTGACAGTACTACAAATGGTTCCCCTGATGACATCTTTCCCAATCCTCCATGGGCCAGAGGGCCCCTACTAAGCTTAAATTGAGTTATGCCCCGCGTGGTGTGATCTGTTGGGTGGCCGACAAGAGTGGGCCGGGTCGGTGGTAGGTCAGAGCATTTGCCCATATGAAGTTCAGGTTGGACAGACTGAAGTTTCCATTGAACAGTCAGGTGAAGTGGTCCTTATTCCCCTTCCCCGATGATGCGTGTTCCAGGTGGGGCGCCAGGAAGCACGGTCGTCAGTCACTAATGCACTAGCACCTGCAATGTGGTTCCATGTTTGTGTGTGGACAGTATGCATATTCCTATCTTCCCCTAATTGGCAAGGCTCTTGTTATTTATCTTATGTTGTTCCAGCTGTGGGATTGTGGGGAGGGAACATTTGGTGGGTGAGTCAACATCCATACACCCTAGGACTAAAGCGTGGCGCTTTTGGGGGTCACAGTATTATTGCAACCCGACACAGAGATTCTTTGCAGCTTTAATTCCAACCTATGGCCTAACTGTGGCTTTGATGAGAGATTAGAGATCTGGTACACATTGTTGATGTAGTAGCTAATGACACTGCGTGCTCTTACAGACATTAACCGAGAACTGTATGCAGTAAGACAGGTTGCCCTTCAGAATAGACTCTGCTTGGGCGTGGTTTTGGCCAGTAAGGGAGGTGCTTGTGCTCTGATTGGACAGGAATGCTGTACTTATGAACTTTTGTCTCAGGCTTGGACTTGAGGCGGATCGAGGAAGCGACTTCGGGGGCATCTCATGCCAAGGCGCTCAACAGAACCCGCTTCTACTAACCACCACACCTGTTAGACTCTCTGTGCAGTTTTACTGTTTGAGACTTAGCCTGTGCTCGGTTAGTGAGTGTTGTACCATCTACAATAAATTCTTCTAATCACCGATCCTGATCCAGCCGTCAAGCTTTATTGACCATCTTCAGTACAGACATCAGAACTAAAACACAGCGCTAAAAGCGATGCTAATCCAACAAATGGATTTGAACTCTGTGCATGCTTCAAGGATTTTCTGAAAGTGAGTGACAAAAGTCTCAAGATCAGTCAAGCCAAAAGTAGCCAGGTCAGTGGTGTGCTCGGGCCAGTTGCAAAGGTCAAACAGGGTGGCAGCAGCTTTAAACACCCCATCATTAAGGCTCCCCAAACCGTGTCGTGACATAGTCACAGAGGGCATTTATAAGTTTATGTTTTACTTTGTCGAAGTCATCATCATCCACCCGTTTCCTGTTGAGCTGCACAGTAGAGAAGGTGTTCCCAGGAAAGGGTCCCACTTCATCCAGAAGTTCCTGTAGATGTTGGCCTGGAACTGTCTGAAAAACACATGATAAAAGAAGAATATTCACTCAGTCACATTAAAAGATAGACATATACTGTAGTACACAGAACCCCACAAGGGGAGTTTACTTTCTAAGTTCCTTTTTGTTTACCTGCATGGCTACAAGAGCCAAGGTAGTTTTCTGTAGCCCATCTGAAACCATTTGTAGTGTCAGCCCTTCCCTCTGAAAGAGAAGGGTCAGGTCTTTCAGCTCACTGAGAATGTCCAGAAGAAGATGAATGAAAAGGACCATCTTGTACTGTTTGAGTCCTTTTACTGTGTGGCTGGCTGCCCCTTCATGGTGTCACTTGCTTCTCGGTCATTTACATCACTCGCATGGCTCTCAAAATGTACAAGGATGGCCTGGTAGTTCCTGACAAGTGCTTTTAAGGCATTTAGTGTGTGTGGTAGCCACTTTGTTCCATCAATACTTCCTGGTTTGACTAGATGGATGCCGAGGGCTTCTGCCACACTGTTGAGCTCACGGTTTGCTTTCGCTGACATGTGGTAGTGTTTATAGATTCCATTTATCATTTGCTTGAGTTCTGCAAGAATTGGGATAGATTTCATGCTGTCCAATGCTGCAAGCTCAAGGCGGTGAGCCACACACCAGATGGTCACAAGGGATCCACATATTTCTCTGAGCCTGGCAGACACTCCATTCTTTTGACCTATCATAACTGAAGCGCCATCACATCCAAACCCAACCAACCTTGTGTTTAGGTCTTCTATTGAAATGCCAGCTTGTGGAAGACCAGAAATGATGGCGTCCAGGATGCCCTGGCTGTTGGCATGCTGCAATGTCACCAGATTTACCATGTTGTTAACCGGTAGACCATTATCCAAAAAAGTGATGTAAATGATCTCTTGATCCTGCACGGATCGGTCAACTGAGCCATCGGTGATAATAGAAAAAAATCTTGCAGACTTGATCTTGTCCTTCAATTCATCGCTCATGGTCTGAGCAATGCTCTGAATGAATGTGCTACACGAGTGGTCATTTTTGTAGGTGTTTCCAAAGTTCAGTCCATTTTTCAAATGTAAGTCTACTAATTTTGGAAATTTTGTAAATGGTTCTTCTTCCTTAGCCACATAATAGGCTATATTGAATAACTTCAGCATTTTTTCTTTTACGTCTTTGTCCATTCGTTGAAGACAGCTGGGTAGAGGTGCTTTATCAGGATTGACCTGTACTTTGAGAGCGTTTTCACAGTCAATGTGAGCTGATGTCGCCAGGTGACTTTTCAGTGTTCTCACCCTTATTTTGTTTCCGTTCACACCAATAAACAAAGCGTTGCCGTTTGCTTTTGCTGGTACAGATCTGCATGTGGAGCAGTACATCATCTTGACATCGGCATCATATTCTGCAAAGGGGTACTGATCTTTCCATTCAGGAAGCCATTTTCTTTTTCTGGTCATCTCATAATTCTTGGACACTGGAGGCTCCTACAATTTTGGAAGACAAAACAAATGCATCTTATAATAGCATAACGTAATGTAATATAATATGATATGATATAATACATTTACTGTTTTTTAATATATCAGTATCCCCCTTTATAGCCTAGTCAGCCAAACCATTTTAATTTTTATTTGTGTATGAAACATAACATTTCAGAAAACTTCTAATACAAAAACATATTGATTTAATCTACCCTAAACAACCAACTATATACGTTTTCTGGTGATGTCTATGACATAAAAGGAGTAATGCAACATTTCTTCCTTCATATTATAGCTTTTATTATAGCTACATTTGGGTTTGAAAACACACATGTGAATGACGTGTCTGTAGGGGGAGCCCCTACAGCAAAAATGCTGATGCTTCATAATTGTAATATAGACCTGCATCGGCATGGAATGAGCATGAAGAGGGTGATAAAACACCAAAAAGCTAGCACAAATTCAATGGTAACATTTACTTTTTCACTGTAGGGTTGTCTGCTGTACTAAAAATCGCTATGAGATTGTTATGCCCTAGATGGTACGTGATATTATTGGCTGCCAACCCCTCCTGGCTCAAGGACTAACGTTAAATTGCTAGCGTCCAACATTTAGCTAAATTGAGTACTGCTACTGACTGGCTGAGCTGACAGAGAATTAGGGAAATAGGCTCATGTTAAATTACACTTAATTTAATTAAATTACACTTATGTTACCTGTATGTCACGTCATTATCACCACAACACTATTAAGAACATGAGACCTCAAGGGTCGCATTTGATAACGTTAGTAAGCCATCATTTCAACTGCTAGCGTTAGCTATGCAGGTTGACATTAACGTGAACTTACCGGAGTGGCAGATGATGAACGATCCGCATACATGTCTTTTTGTTCGGCCGTCCTGAGAGGCTTTGTTCCTTTTGGCCTGTTTCTTCTAGAGGGCTTGCCACTGAAGTGGGCTTTTGTAGCCACTTTAACATTATTTTCCTTATCGCTTTTTCTAATGCAGTGCAAGGGTTGGTCGCGGACTGACTAGTGCATGGAGCTGAATGTAACGTTATCCCAGAGTTCATTAAGCAGGCTACACTAACAGTAACCATAACAATCATGACGGAGATCATTCAATTACGCCAGGTCAAGACTTGTATTTTTGCTGTTCATATTTTATTCAGGCAAGAAAAGTAACTTTTGTGTTTGCAATTCATCCGTTTATGCAAAAAAAATATTTATTTTTAAAATTTGCTTTTAATTTTTTTCTACTGTCCCAGAGTTGTCCCAGACATCTATCCATTAAGGCCCCGGAGCTATTTTTATGGTCCCCGGGACGTCGGGACATCGTTAATTTCGAGCCCTGGTTTAGGCTATGTATATGTATGTATGTATAATATATATACAGGGCGGAGCCAGAGGGTATCCCGGTGGCATAGGCCACCCTTGAGATTCGACACACCCCAGGTGCCATCCCAGATCCTAGTCTACGCCATTAACATGGTGTAAGGCGGACCTTTCTTGATGCACTTGCAGCAGTGTGAAGTGTCAGACGTCAGAAATGTAAGTGGCAAACACACTTGTCTTTATTATTCGCGGCACAATTGAACTGGCGGAACTAAAGGTTTCCCGATCAGGAAATACTCCTTAATACGCAACTTTGTGTAGGCTTAACAGAGGTAGCCTAAATATCGTGCCTATGACGATGACAGCTTTAAAAAAAAAAAACATTTATTTCACTTGTCTCGCTGGATTGAAGGCAGAATGTGGGCTGTTGCGAAAATAGATGAATGAGGGTCGGGAGATTCCGTTAATAAAAACCTGAAGTTTTGCCAACATTTTCTCCATTATTATCGTAAAATATGTCTCCATGCAGGGCAGGGCTGGTTCTAACCTACAGTGGGTCCTTGACTTACTGCTTCCATGATACATTTTCCAAGTCAGTAGAACAATCAGAGAAAGCTGAGCCATTACCAAACATATATGATAATACAATAGCGTGAGTTTATATATCTTATACCCTATTGGTCACGGTTACTTATAGATTTGATAGTGTAACGATAAGCGCATGAGACTTTCAGTGGGGGCACGGGAACTTAAATTGATCACGGTAATTTAAGCTTACACTTGAACAAAACATTCTAATATGAAAATGTAGATGCAATTGTTGTAAGATGGTGCAGCTCCTTTAAGAAAGCACCGTGTGCAGGGATGGAGAGAGAGAAAGCGAGAGGGGATATGTGTTAGAACTTAGATGCGTGTGGAAAGTGCTGTTGAGACTGAAGCTTAGTCATATTCAAAATAATGCAAAAATAAATCCGCGAGATAAAACCAACCATGCCTGTTTGCCCGACGCTCAAGCAAAAAAGATATCAAAGCACCTTTTTGCGTTTGAATGTAGCACAAATTTAAACAGCTTGACAAATGATTTAGCTAATTGATTATAGCCTGTACAGCAATTGTTGAACATTTACCTGTACAAGTACATTGTTAGCCTACAGACCAATTTCCATAGTGCACATCTTATCAACAGTTTGAATGTCGTGGTGTGTTTCTGCATTGACAAATACCGTTCAGCACAATGATTCATGCCCAATTAATTTCCCTGTTAAAGTGTTCGCTTTTGTTACACTATTTGGTTTCATGATGTAGCCTATGATAAACACCATATGGCCAAATATGTGACTCAGCTAATGTTATAGGCTATACAATTTCCCCTCTTAAAGACAAGCTGGTGTAGCTTATTAGACTAGGCTACTATTAAAATGCACCGACGGTAGCCTTGGCTATGTGTAAAGTAGCCTAAAGCTATCATGATGATTTCATGCACGTAAGTTCATGCATCTGTCAAGTTCATTACAGGGCCCGCAGACCCCTTGCGACGGCCCTGCAGCTCCTCCTAAGACAGCGAGGAAAAAAGTTAAAATACGCGATAAACCCGAAAAGTTGACAGGTTTGTTTCGGTCCCAGTGATTATTTGTGAAATTGTGCAAACGACAGCCTTTTCAAGGCATTTCAAGGAAGGAGTCGTAGCATGCAAGCTCCCAAATTGTCCCAGTAGACACAAGGCATCAATAGCCTAAATTGTTGGGACTGGGGAGGGTCATGCGTTTTTCTCAATCACTTTGGAGGGTCATAGAAAAATGTCTTGCTGGTGAGGGAGGGTCACGCCTTTTGACTAACACTCCCAAAACTCCTCCGTAGCCCCTTAAATAAATAACTAACAGTCCCTAATTGATTATAGCCTGTAGGCCTACACCAGCAATTGTTGAACATATACCTGTACAGGACATTGACTAGCCCAGCCTAACAAGCAGATGTTGCAAAAAAAGACGCAACTAATCAGAAATAAATAATGTAATCTGCATCGCTTTATTTAACAAACTGCAAGCAAAAAGAGGGTTGAGTTCGCTGTGAGGCCAAACCCAAGAGCAGAGCCTATCTGCTAAGGCACTCGATAGGCTATAACGAAGCTTGTGCCTGGAAAGACAATAAGATGCTTTCTGAATAGCACAGCGAAGACGGCTCTGGTCATCCCATACCCTCCCCCCCCACTTCCTGTAGCCTACCATTATGACTTTGCCGCTTTTGGGACATTAAGCTTTTTCACGTTAAGCCCCCCCCCCCCCCCTTCTTTCACAAGCAGTGGGGGGAGCTGGGCACAAAGTAACACTTTTTGGTAGACAAAGGAGGGTTCTCAAGGCTTCTGTCGCTTGGCCACAACCGTGCAACCAGGCCAGGACAGATATTTTAGAGCAGGGGTGTCAAACTCATTTTCATAGAGGGCCACATCATTGAATTTATAGGTTACTGAGGGCCACATAATCGCATTTTAACATGTGCATGGTGCAACCATGAAATCGGTATTGCAGTATGGCTTATTCAAAATTGGTGTGTTATGGTCCTAACCACTTTAAAACAGTGTGGCTGAAATAAAAACAAACAGCCTACAACAGTAACATTTTCAAATGCAACTTCTAGGCCTACAGTATTAGTTAACAACTGATCAATATGCATTCATGGACTGACATTGATGAGAATAAACTGCAGTCAATAATGTGCATAACAAATTGATACAGCCCTATAGCTAAAGTTACCTTTAGTTTTGTTCTAGCGCATCGTGACGCCTGGCTTTAAACAGCTGTAATCTAACGCTCTGACAAGCACACCAATTGCCTACCTTGTTCTTGCCCATCTGGAATAACTCCTCTAGCTTTGCTGTCTCCATCCTTTCTGTTTTCGTTGTTTAAACTTGTGATCTCCATAACTAGTGAATTAGCCCAACATTGTGTGCTGATAACCATATATAGATAGCCGAGTAAAAGAAAACAACAAGTAGACTAGTTATGTGCCTGCGTGCGTATTGTCTTTAAAGTTTAATAATGTTCTGCACCTTTTACTAAAGAATAAAGAAAATTAAGACGGCGTCTTAATTTCTCTCTAACACTTTTTGGCTTTGGCTAAATATTTCTAAAATCATTTGAGTTTCACTAGTCACATGTTTTAACAAGCAACACTTCTTATTGACCTAATAACAGACGTGTCGAAAATTGACTTTATTTTCCATACGGAGAAATAACATATGCAGAGTCTACCAAGGTCAATCTTGCCAAAAAAGTCCTCACACATGAGGCAAAAGTGCAAAAAATCACAAAACTAACTAAACTAACACGCGCATATTTTTGTATTGCAATCATTGTAGCCTACAGTTGTAACAGCGAAAGTAACAGTCGCTTTACTCCCCCGTGATGCGCTCATTATAAAGAACGCTTAACGGTCCCAAAAAAACAGCTATCAATTAATCACCAAACGTCTTATAAACAAGTATTGCCAGGAGCAACACCTTGCAAAAAAATGATAACAATAGGCCTAGGCCTTTATATGGCTCTGCTCCTGCCTAGATTCGAACTCAGAACTGCCTGAAAGTTGCAGACCTGTTCTGGATATACGCATTAACCCACTCGACCGCCAGACAACGCTTATCTGCTTCGAGTAGCCTATTGGGTAGGAATGTAGCCTACACTGGTTGCTGTGGCACAGTCTTGAGTGACCGATTTCGTTTTCCTTTGTCATATGAATGCTGTCATTTTGTTAACATTACTGTTAAGGAGATGCTGTAGGCAAAGGCTATATTTCAACCTCGTTAGTGTAGTAAAAACAAAATCAGAACTATTCACAAGGTTTCTGGGCAGCATATTTATGTTCTGTTAGCAAGTTTTAACTTCTTATGACTACCGACAAAAGTAGCCTACTGCCAGCTGATGATGCTCTCATTTTTAAAACATTACTGAGAGACAGGCACTGTACAATCAAGAAATCTTGCCACTGAATCCAAAACTATGTTTAACATTATGTACAAAGCTTAGGCTACAGTGGACTAGCATGTTGCAGGGGCTGCTAAAAACACAGAGAAACGCACTGAAAACTCAGCCAATCACAGCCCTTGCTGTCGAATGCGCCATCCGGTTCGACCGTGGAACGCCACAGCAGACTATGCTGCCCCCAAGCGGCTGCAGTTATACTTACATTTCACCCAGCTGCGTGAATCACCTTGATCGTGAATGAAGTGTCAATTTTTAACTGGGACCCACTTTAGGCTAGGCTACTATATTTGGGTGGGCTGGTAGAAATTTTGGGTGGGCAACATAGCAAAGCTGTCAAATTGGATCAAAACTAACATAAACACAAAACAAACACAAAACAATCAGTACTACCTAGCTTGAGTTGCTGCAGCCAACAGCCAGGGATAGGCAGTATGTCTGATACATGTATGTAAAATACAAAATAGTATGTTGTCATTTTTATTTTATTTAGTTGAAAAAAAATGGCATCATATTTTGTATCAAAATACTTTAGGTTTAGGCTTGTAGTTTAAAAATAGTGGCAAATTATTTTGGTAAAACCAATAACCTACTTTTGGTGATGTGATTATAAAAGTGCAAAACAATGAATGCAGCACTGGTGCTGACTTGTAATTTGCCCAGAGTTGTTGTGATCAGAATATTGAGATTCAGGGAGATAAGTTTCTTGAGAACTTTAGTCATCCAATTCAAACACATGGAACCGGTTATGTGGTTGCCCTGCAAGAAGTTGCACCATGTGCAACGTGCACAATGTTTGCACACATCCACAATACACTCCTTCATACCAACCTCAAGTTTCTTGAGAACTTTAAAGTTAGCATAGCCCAATGACACACAACTTAGATAATTAACTTTAATATGTTTGTATTAAATTTTATTCAAATACAAAGACCTGCAAGAAGTTGCACCATGTGCAACGTGCACAATGTTTGCACACATCCACAATAGACTCCTTCATACCAACCTCAAGTTTCTTGAGAACTTTAAAGTTCTCAAGAAACTGATGATTAATCATCTAATCGGAAGACATGGAAAATATAATTCATAATTTGCCCAGACTTGTTGTGATCATAATATTGAGATTCAGGAAGATGAAATTACATTATACAAATACAAAGACATTTTATGTGAGAGTAAGGTATTTGTGTTTTTTTGTCCTTCAATTTATGAGTATGGTGTTTGCATCTGGTTTCCCTAATGTATTTGTGCTAATTTCACATCTTGACCCTGTTTCTGTTTATCTGGATGTTTTGCCTCATGCCACCCTTGAATCAGTGCCTCACTAGTGCCACCCTTGTTAAAAATGTCTAGAATCGCCACTGTGTATATATAATATTAGGATGGATGGATGGAGCCTAGTTGTAGATAGATAGATAGATACTTTATTGATCCCCAAGGGGAAATTCAAGAAGATTAATGTGAAATAAAATAGCCTAAAAGGCAACATTCGAAATGAGAAATAAGGCAAGATAAGAGTGATTGGGGAGAAAAACTGAGTAGCCTTGGCTATTTTAAAGATCTTAACGTGAACTTAAAATAAAATTTGAGCTGAGAAAAGGCTGGTTCCTTGAACCCATTAATCAGCCAGTTTAATTAATTTTTTTTAGTTTTTTTTATGTTGACCCGAAATCCTGGAAACCCAGGAACATCACGTTTTTGGGCAGTGAATGCATGTCGGCTTAACTAGATTGTGGTGGATCAATCATATTGCCTTCTTAAATCGTAAAATATTCTGTGGTCTCAGTTCACTGTTGAATGGGCCTAGCCTACCCTATGCTTGCTCAATATGCTTTGTCTAGTAGAGGTGCTTCAAATTGGCGCTTTTAAAAATCGCCTGTCTCAGAATAGAAGAGGTCCAGGGCAATTCTGCGCAAAACTGTCACATCCATATTTAGCCTAGTTGGCGTTACAGACGTGACAGTTTTGAGTGGTATTGCCCCCGTATCGTTATATAAAGCTCTGTTCTCGCTGTCTAGCTTCCTCCTCTTTGAGCAATCGATGATTTGAAAATAACTTACTTATCGTTAGATATCCATCTGATTGTTTCTCATCCCGTCTCCTCTCCTCGCTCGTTTCAGGCTATCAGTCTCTTCCCCATAGTAGGCTACTTTACTCACTGACTCGACTTTATCAGAATTCACAGATTTCACTGGTTGAGTAGCAGCAAGCGAAATGATGGTTCCTGAAGCTCCTGAAGTAAATGCTGTTATCCTAACCAACGACACATTTAGCGCAGCTTTGAAATCTTACGTGAAAATCTAAATTAGGCTATTATGGTCTGGGTCCGGATAGGATCACGTCACGGTCCGGACTCGGATCGCGGTCCGCCATTTGGTGATCCCTGGTATACACCATACAACAAATATTGTTGGGGAGTTAATAATTTTTTTTACTTTTGATGTATGTTCATCTGTAAAATATCTTCATAAAACCTAGTGGAAATTTCGCCTCTATCATTTCTATGACAATGTGATTTTGTAGCTTTCGTAGCTACACAGTTTGATGTTAATAGGTTGAATAATTTTAGTGCAATAGAGGCCTACCCTTTATAAAAAGCCCACCAATAATGCTCACCACAATTGGAAATAATTTAAAATAAGAGAAAATTACCCCAGCTTCATGGATGTTTTGGAACCTCCAGCCCTCAGAATAAAAGCCTTCTTGACCTTTGCGGATTCCACAGCTGTCCATCCGCAGAGCGTTCCACAGTGCATAACGTAGGCTGCAAATAAAAAGCAAAATCAATCTATCAGTGTGGTAATAATAGCTCCGAAACTGACAGTTCCAGTCATTGATTTTGATTAGCTGAAATGTGTTCCTTTCTGTTGTAATTCCCAAGTTACACAAAGTTACACAAGGTTACACATCCTTGTGTACACATCCCTACGCAAAGAATGGTAAAAAATGAAGTTGTTACAAGCTGTGGCCAATGTTCCACTTACCATTGTGTGACAGTCTACATCAGTGGTCTCCAACACGGCTCCAAATCCGTTTCCCATTCAATCTCTAAGCAACAACGGAAGCGGAGCGCATACACGCTGCTCGCACGCATAGACAGTAAAGGGGGAAAAAACTTGCTTGTCTGGTGTAGCCAATGGAAGCATATCTTTTGCAAAAGTTCTGTGGCCATTCCATGTTCGTCAAATACGGTTCTTGCATGATTGTTCAAGGACTGAAAAACAATTGCTTTAGCTCACAGGCCTTTTCTCCTCCGTTGGCAACTGCCGTATAATAGCTCTGAAAATGTTATAGCATGCAAAAGCAGGATTACCCTTTTTTGTCAGATCATGGATCATTTCAGGTGTGCAATAACTTTAAAAGGAGTTTTCATATGTTAGGGTGGTGTGGGCGATTACTATTGAAATGTTAAAACCGAATTGTCCACTTAAATCAGAACTTAAACAAACCCTGAATTCATAATGGTGGGTGGGTATAAATTGGGTACAAATTGTAACCCCAATTATTAATTGCACAAAAGATAGATTTTTTTTGTAAAAAAAAAAAAAAAATAGATTAGATTCCCCATGAAAACTTTGAAATGAACAAACTGAAAACAAAAATTTTGGTAGTGTTGCATAGGTTATTGATATTAAATTTGAAAATACAGTTGCTTAATATATAAAGACGATAGGCCTGCACAATATTGATAATTTAAAAGTAAAAAATCACATAGGCCTATTATTTAGGAGGACTACCCTCGCAAAAAGGGGTGAGGGTATGTTTGTTTTTAAATGAGTAGCCCTCCATATGATTTCGGTCTTCAGGTAGCCCTCATTCCCAAAAGGTTGGAGACCCCTGGTCTACATGAACTATTTATTGGTGCATGGGTGTCTTTATAAAACCATCAACTGTGCATAAGTTAAGACAACCAGAGGAATACAATAAATCATCTGTTGGAAATTGATCTTAATGCCTCAATTGAAAAAATGAGGAAAAAATCCAACCTTTAAACACACCAATATTCTTTGTGAATGAACCAGGTATCGTAAATTAATAAATGTTATTCCTTAAAATACAGGGGCATAAGTAAGGAACCCCTATGTTAAAATCCCATAGAGGCAGGCAGATTTTTATTTTTAAAGGCCAGTTATTGAATGGACTCAGGATACTATGCATCCTGATAAAGTTCCCTTGGCCTTTGTAATTAAAAGATAGATAGATAGGCCATCACATACCCTTCACCATACCTAGATATATCATGGTTTTATTTCAGTTAGCTAATAGCTAATTTGATTTGCATGCTACAGATTCTATTCATTGCAAAAGAAATGTTGACTGGCAAGTTATTCATGACTGCAGATGCTGCCTATTTCTCGATCCCTCGACCGCAGCAACGCTACTTCCTAGTTTACCTGGGTTACAAGAATGCCCTTTCACTCCTGTTACAATATGCTGTAATTTATAGCAGGTTAAACAAAAGTGAGAACATATTGTGGGGCAATATATACTTACCATTTTGGTACGCTGTTTGTTCAGCAATTTGATCTGATGGTCTAGTGTAGTCTTCCAATTTTTTAAGAAGCTTCCGGCCTCTTTTAAGTGGAATTGAGCTGGAACCAGTTTAAACCAGTGGCAATACCGTTAGCTTCGTCATCTTGACTGACATCCCAAAGACATTTTAAAATTCCGTGCATTTTGGCTACAGCATGGCTTAACACCATTCAAAACATACAGACTAAAGCTGTATAAGGCAAAGTAAGCTAGCACTAGCAACGTTAAATTGTCTAACGTTAGCTTTATATACAAGCGGCACAGCCAGTGATGTAACTTACAAGTAGCTAACATTAACTAGCTAGCTAACTTTATGTGCTGCTTCACAGGTTGTTCAATGATATATTGAGTCTAAAAATATGCAAGAACGTTAGCAAATTACCAAAATGTTAATGTACCTTCTCTGAGTTTTCGTGGTGGCAAGTTCTGCACAATCCTTCATACCCACACACCGCTTCACTTGGTTTCACTGGGCGCCAAATCTAGACTGCATTTTCTGGAGTCTTCCAGACGCCGAAGTTTATCTCGTCCGACCATCATAGACCTCTGGAGTCTAACTTGATTTCTCTAACTTGCTAACAAGTCGCAAGTTAGCTATGGGGTAGCAAAAAGCAAATTGTGCCGCCTTCACGTACCATTGATTATAATATCTACTCGAAGGTTGAAGACAAAAGTGCGTTCAGGAAAACGTCTGCGTCTCCCTGCGGGAGAATTTAACAGGTGGTCTTCTTATATGGGCATAGATGGTAGCTTTTTTGTAGGCGAACTTCAGAGGTCTGTCAGAGCATCGTCATGTGTGGTGGTCACATCACATGGTTAGGCCTACTGTTTGCAAATGTGAACTTGAAAATATGTGCAATTAAAACAAATAAGCCAATGAAACTAATTTGAGAATTGTTGTACAACAGCTAGAGCTCTTACAGATCCGACTAATTTATAAAACAAATAGGTCTGGATGAGCATTACATTAGTTCACTTAGAGAGCTCTCTGATGGATCAGCCTGAGTAAAATATGAGATATATGAGATATGAGATAAATATATGAGATAAATTGAGCAAGTCTGAGTATTGTATAAGCCTTTGCTTAGATCTCTTTTGTAAATCAAAAAAGGACTAAACTGAGATGACTAGAATGAGAACGGTTCAAGCTTGTGAAGAGATCTCTTTTACAGAACTGATGGAGCCTAATCTGAGATTTACCAAAAAGATCTGAAATGAGAATTGCATGAGTTTACAGAGAGAGCTCTCTGGTGGATCAGCCTGAGTAAAATATGTGATGTATAAATTAGACAACACTGAGCATTATTTAAAATATTGATGAGATCTCATTTGTATATTAAAGGGAGTCTACACTGAGATAACTTAACTCTTTTGCTCCAGAGACAAACCTGAGAAGCGGGAGACAAAAGCAATAATCTCATTTTTATATCACTGTGATCTCATTATTGTCTAGGAGAAACAATTGAGAAAGAGAGGAGCTCTCATTTTAACATTTTCTTTCCTCTGGGCTATCTCATAAGATTCCATCATAGAATTTTGACATAGAAGAGGGAGTGGGGGCGCTGTGAGCGCTGAGAGAGCAGCTAGGCCTACAAATAGTGAGTTACCGTCTATGGAAATAGATGGATACAGCAGAAAAAGCTGTCGCCCAGGAAAAAATGAACTGTAAAATGTCACAGTAAAACAGTGAAATTTACAGTTCAACTTAAATTTGTTAAAGTTCTACCATTGCCTTTACAGTTCGACCATGAATATATCATAACTTGACTATGAACTCTCCCCATGAACTTCATGGTCGCACGTCTGATGCGGACTTTAAAGTTTACAGTTAATAAAGATGATGATTGACTGCAATTTGTTTGTAGTCAGACTGAGGTCTTCATAATTATGAGGTTTACTATGAAGTTTACAGTTCAACTAAACATTTTGAACTTCAAAAGTAAATCACATTTCTGGGATAATACCAGACTGTATGAAATAAAACATGAATTCCCTCTTTTTATATCCTTCACATTCCTGTGCTACCTCTACTTTTAAGCCTATGTCATGTTTGATGTGGTCATCAAATAGGCTATGTTTACTTACTCACATGTTAGGCTACTTGTATCAACTAAAGTTTAACAACATGACAGAAAAACAAACTTTTGATCTGTGTTCTGTGTTCACTGGGTATGAACTGCTGAACAGAAACAAAACAAACTTTTACAACAAACTAAAATTAGCATACCAACAGCTGGCTAGGTTAACGTTAGCAGACAGTTGGTATGCTAACGTTAATTAAATATGCTTTGTGGTAGTGCATCATGTGTGTCAGCTAATGTATACAGTCGAAGTAGTCTACACGTAGTGCTACGGTAATCATACATATTAAACATATTAATTTATTCAGGGTAGATTCATATTATAACCATATAACTTACTGAGTGGTTTTTGGTGGTAACATTAACGTTACACACAACTTGGATTTAACTGAACGTATGTTTGTCAGTCTGCTATAGTGGAGCTTGCTTTTTATGAAAGAAGCATGAAACTTTTAGAGTTTGTTCTTGATGACCTAAGCTTTAATTTAAGATCTGGAGGCATTCTCAGTTTGACCTTTGAGGTCAGTTAGAGGTCACTGACCTCTGTAATATGTTGTCACATGTTAAGCTAAGAAAAAAAAATGTATTGAAAGTTTTTTATATTTTAATGTTTAAATATGCAAATTAGGCCTTATCTCATTAAAAATGTGCTAATTTGCATACATTTAAAAAAAAACTAAATCAGATTGTCTAATAAAGCCAGGCTCAAAATATTTTTTTCATTTTGTTGTCATATGAGATGAGAAAAGAATTAGTGAGGGGTTTATGGACATCTACTTCTATTATCCTTTAATTAATCTGTGTCTCTGTGATATGAAATTTCTAGGCCCGAAATTAAAAATGGGTGTATCTTAGGATCTAAATGTGATAGAAATGTAAACTAAATATGTTTTTCCATGTTTCTGGGCCTGAGGAACTCATATAGCATCAGAGTTCAATCAGACTTCAAGCTGTGCAAAGCAAATGCAGCAGTTGGGAATAGGTTGGAAATTAGGCTACTGAGTTTCAGCCACTTAATGCTCATTCTGGTGTATAGCCTACTATGACAAGATGTACAGAAGTGTAAAGTGTATCAATTACCCTAATATACAAGTATGTTAAATTAAATATATTTAAATTAGGCTCTTAAACTTGCCTATTTCAATAGGCCTAGGAGAAAAGGAAAGAGGTGTAAAGGGGAATTAAAGGGCCATCACCGTTTTTTTTTTTTGGTGGTGGTGGGGGGACTTGGTGACGTAATTGATATGCAAATTAGTGTGTGGCGTCATCTAGCGACATTTAGCGACTTTTGGAGCTGGCTTAGGCTACTTTCCATTTGAAATAGTTGGCAACACTGAGAACAAACCCTGAAAGTTTCATGCTTCTTTCATAAAAAGCAAGATCGTTGAGCTTAACAGCTACTGTTAAACGACTCCATGAGGTGGTTGTTTCCGAATGTGTGTCGCGCTAATATTTTGTCTCCTGGGGGATTTTTAATGTTTGTCAACATCATTCACTGATAATAGTTCGTGAAAGTCTTGATATAAAGTTCTGTAAATAGCAGTGATTAATTCACTCTTTTTCTTTCTTTGATTGACAGGGCTGACCCCCAAATGGACCGCGGAATCTAGCTGTCTTCATGGAAGTAACTTATCACATGCTGATGCTGCTTTTAGAGTAGGCTATCCGTTCAAAAATAAAGTAAACTGTCAAATAGTGAGGCGGTGGTAGTGTAGTGGTTAAGGAGCTGGGCTAGCGTGCAGTAGCCTGAAAGTTGAGGAACTCATATAGCCTGAAAGTAGCCTGAAAGTTGTCGGTTCAATTCCCGGCTTCCACCGTTGTGCCCTTGAGCAAGGCACTTAACCCCAAGTTGCTCCGGGGACAATGTGATCCCTTGTAATATAGCTGACATATGTAAGTCACTTTGGTCAAGAAGTGTCTGCTAAATGTAATGTAAATGTAAAATGTAAATAAATAATTATGTCGAAATAATTCTGTGAAAATGCATGGATTCCAGTTGCTGTTACTGGAAGAAACTGGAATCCATGCATTTCCACAGAATTATTTTTGGAATCTGATCCCTTATTATACCTGTTCATTCTTACTTGTCACTCGACTTATCGTGACTAAATTCAAGATGGCTGCAAACGCTAAACTCTGTGAAGATACTGTTTGTATAAATCGTCTTGTAAGTAAACTACCAGTGCTTTTTCAAAGTTCTCAATGTCTCGTTTTACAGTAAATGTCAAGGCCCTCGGACGTCTACCAATGAAGTAGGGAGCTACTTTGAGCCTCGTAAATGGTGTAAAACAGTGATTTATTTGCATGGCTAGGCCGATGCCCGAGGCACCCCCATCAAAAAAACTGTTGGTAGCATCGGCTAACTAGCGCCAGATTTCTGAGTGCAGGGGACAAGACGAGATGAGCAATGAGACATCCGTTCACACTCGGTATCATGTTTCAACACACTGTGGGTCAAAATCACACCGGAATTCTCCTTTAAAGGCGAGAGCTAGGGAACATACTTTAGCTTGATATACAAATTAGCTTGCTAATAGGTAGATGCAGCATGCAACTATGTGAAGTGTCAAGCCAGTGTAATGTTGGTTCACTGGCTAAGGAGCACACTTTTGGACTACAAATGTAGCTTGGTAATAAGCTAAAGCAGTTGCTTTTGTTTGTACATGGTCCTGGAGCGATGTTGCCATGTTGGTCCAGGACCCACATTGTCATGTTTGTCCAGGACCGTCATTACAATGTTGGTCCGGGGCCGTCTTTACAATGTTGGTCCAGGACCTACATTGTCATGTTTGTCCAGGATCGTCATTACAGTGTTGGTTCAGGACCGACTTAACAATGTTGTCTTTACAATGTTGGTACAGGACCGTCTTTAAAATGTTGGTCCAGGACCGTGTTTAGAATTGGTCCAGCGCAGTCTTTACAATGTTAATCCTGGACCAACATTGTAAAGACGGTCCTGGACCAACATGGTGATGTCACTCCTGGAAAATGTCAAAAACAAGCTAATTTGGCAATCTTGTTGCCATGAAGCCCTTTCAGACATACGTGTAAGACTGGAGGTTCGGCGGATGTTAAACGGTGGGGCTGTATATCTGAACAACATAAACGGTCAAATGGAAGTCCAAACTTAGCCGGTTGTTCTACTGCTCCCTCCCTTAGTATTTTCTCCGGACATTATGTAAATGTACTGTGTCTGAACGAAGCGTAGAACATGCGGGTAAAATTCACACCTAGTGAGAGGGTGTGTTGGTGACGTTTCTGTCGTGCGTCCATGGGGTTAAATCTGACTTAAATACCAGTGTTATGATGGAGTGGCATAGTGCTGTCCAGAAAATCTCCAACCTGGAAAGATGCAGACATCACGGAGCTACACGGAGTTCGGGCAGACAGCATTGTGATAGAACACATGAAGGGAACGGCAAGACACGTTGATGTAGCCTACAACTGCATCGCAAGGCCAAAGGAATTCAAAAGACCAAATCATCTTAGCAGAAGGCGCTGAAAAGGCAGTAGCCTACAGCAACATCGTTGACGACAATAACAGGAGTATTTAGGCCTAATAAATTGTTAGCCAACACGGTCGGTTTTCTGTTCATTGATAGCCTTTTCATGACCTCACTGCTGAGCTCGCTGATATTTGTTGAGCATAAATATGCCTAGAGAAAATGAAAACGAAGAAAACCCAACTTTGTTCCAAACTCCTTACGTAAATGCAATAGACACATGGGGAGAGGATGCTTTTGGAAAAATAAACCATGAAAAAACTAACCACTTCACTGTTATGTTAGTAGCCTATTTTGTTTGTTGACAAAACAAAAAAAACAAACAAAAGCAACAAACAAAATAGACTACTAACATAATAGTGGTTAGTTTTTTCATGGTTTATTTTTCCAAAAGCATCCTCTCCCCATGTGTCAATTGCATTTACGTAAGGAGTTTGCAACAAAGTTGGGTTTGTTTGTTGCCTAAAAACTTTGTATATGATGGCCTTGAAGTCTTGAGTTAGCCAACTGAATTGGCTGGTACCATAAAGTTTGTGCATGCTCTTTCCAACGCAAACCAGATTTGGGGTTCCATAGCCAAGTAATTCTGCTACATAACATTGAAAACAGATAAATGTGTATATTCGAAGCACACATACAAATACTGTAGGTCAATTTCAAGTGCGCACTTACGTGACTACTTAAAGTATTACCTTACGCACAATAGATTTTTCTTCTTTAGCCTACATAATGCATACACTTTGTAAACAAACAGCAGCTGTGACAGTGGCCGCATATAATTTGCGTCATATCTCGCCTCTTGTGAACTCTACAAGCCCCCACCCCTCACTCGACAACCACACGGAGATTCTGTAATGTGCGTGTATGTCGCTCACACATAGGTCCGTATAAGGTCAGTATAAGGTCCGCAGGTTAGCATCATATCTGAATCATCCGAAGGGTAGGACCTCCGTTTGACAAACCTCCGCATACTCCGGAGGTTATATCTGAAAGCCCTTATGGTAATTCATGCTAATGTTAGCTGCTAGGCTAGGTAAAATACAAAAAAATTGCTTTTTTTCTTGCTACAATTCTGAGAAACTTGCCATGTTTAAACCTTCATACAATAAGCTGCAAAATATTTTTGTCTGCTTTGTTAATTCCAGGTCCATTATAAGGAAGTTTGTCCAGATACATCACAGGGAAGTTGGTCCAGGTCCATCACAGTGAAGCTAGTCCAGGTCCATCACAGGGAAGTTGGTCAAGGTCCATCACAAGGAAGTTGGTCCAGGTCCATCACAGTGAAGCTGGTCCAGGCCCATCATAAGGAAGTTGGTACAGGTCCATCACAGTGAAGCTGGTTCAGGTCCATCATAAGGAATTTGGTCCAAATTCATCACAGTGAAGCTGGTTCAGGTCCATCGCAGGGAAATTAGTCCAGGCTCATCATAAGAAAGTTGGTCCAGGTCCATCACAGGGAAGCTGGCCCAGGTCCATCATAAGAAATAGCACTCTGCAGTCTGCACACACTCTGCTCTGGTCTGGACCCAAATGAATGGTCAATAGCCTTATGCAATGGCAGCAACGTCTGCTACACACGCAATACATCACTGTTTCAATTTAATTTTCTCCTCATTAATCTGTTTATACTATAATTTAAGGGGGTGGGACATGAAACAGCAGTTCAAGTAGGGGATTGACTTTTGCCATGTTAAGGTATGGAGACTGACGGAGAGTGGGTCGGTAAGAGCACTTATTTGGAAAATATGTATATTTAAGTGTCAAAAATGTATATTTTTGTCATATTTGTCAATATATATGTTTTTTTTGTATATATTTTATTTTCTATTATATTTCATATTCTATTTTATTATCTACAAGAGGCCACGGAAAATCAGAGACTATGAAAACAGACTGCCCACCTGCACCAACACCACAACATTTCCAGATAGAAATTATCCATGTGGACACTGTGCACAGGACAATTTCACACACAGAAATGTCACTCCTTCAATCACCCTAAAACAGGAACAGGTGAGTTAATGAGTTAAAGGGAAAATCACATGCAGCACTACTAATAGGCCTTTATCACGGCAGCCGAAGTAGGAAGTGAACAGCCCTGTTCCTGTGTGAGCACAGGTGTGTTTCTAATTAAGTGTCAGATTCGGCCACAGTTACTTCAACCAGAGGCCTCGTTAATGTTTTTAGGAACACCTGTGGTTTGCCTGCCAACAGGAAATTGAACAGCCCTGCTTCAGCTGCCCGTGGGCTGCCGTGATAAAGGCCTATTAGGTGTATTTTATCAAATGTCCCTGTGGGAAAGCATAAGAAAAACACGCAGGGCTCTGAAGACAAGGATGTGAACACAGAAGCAACATCAGAAACAATGATGATAAGAGTGTCCTGGCTGTTCATTTTAACAAATTTGGACACCCACTCTCAGCCCTGAGGTTCATAGGGATAGAACGAGTCAAAAACCACCAAAGAGGAAGGGACATAGACAGTCAGCTTTTACAAAGAGAGGCTTTTTAGATCTACCACCAGGGAACTTTGGCCCCAAGAGGGCTTAATGAAGATTTTGTAATCAAATCAAAGCCTACAGAGCTGGGGATGAAGCTGGCATGAAAACAGCGAGAGCCAACCTGTCCCGTGGCATCAAGGAAGCAAAAAAGGAATACACTCACAAGATAACCACCCACTTCAAAGACAGCAGGAACTCACAAAGCCTATGGCAGGGCATTCAGGCCCTCACGGACTACAAGCCCGCCACAGAGCTGTGAGCAACATCCCTCTGCTCAACAACCTGAACCGCTTCTTTGCTCGCTTTGAAGCACAAAACAGCACCTGCCCACAGAAGACCCATCCCCTCTACATGAGCAGCCCCTGTGCCTCTCTGCCGACAGCGTGAAGAGGACACTTGCTGCTATCAACACCCGTAAGGCAACAGGTCCAGACAACATCCCAGGTCGCGGCTGAAGGACTGCGCGGGGGAGCTTAAGGATGTCTTCACAGACATCTTTAACACTTCCCCTGAAGCAAGCCATCGCCCCATCATGTTTCAAAGCTGCCACCATCATACCTGTGCCGAAGAAAACTGCTCCATCCTGCTTCAATGACTACCGCCCTGTGGCACTGACACCCATCATCATGAAGTGCTTTGAGCGGCTTGTCATGTCACATATCAAAGCCATTCTCCCCCACCCTGGACCCCTTCCAGTTTGCATACCGAGCCAAGCGGGTCTACAGAGGATGCAATCTGCTCTGCCCTCCACCCAGCCCTCACCCACCTGGAAAAAGAGACTCATATGTGAGATTGCTGTTTATAGACTTCAGTTCTGCATTCAACACCATAATACCACAACAACTCATCTGCAAACTTGACAAACTGGGACTCAGTACCTACCTCTGCAACTGGCTACTGGACTTCCTCTGTCAGAGGCCCCAAGTAGTAATGCGGTTGGCAACAATACCTCAAGCAGCATCACACTGAGCACAGGGGGCCCCAAAGGCTGCGTGCTCAGTCCGCTGCTCTTCACCCTGCTGACGATGACTGCACTGCAACCTACAGCAACAATCACATAGTGAAATTTGCTGGCGACACAACTCTGGTGGGTCTCATCACCAAGGGCGACGAGACTCAATACAGGTTGGAGGTCGACCATCTGACCACGTGGTGCAGGGACAACAACCTCCTGCTGAACGCCAGCAAGACCAAAGAGATTGTTGTTGACTTCCGAGAGGTCACACCCAACACCTGCCACTGACCATCGACGGTGCTGTGGTGGAGAGAGCGAGCAGCACCAAATTCCTGGGGTGCACATCAGTGAAGACCTCTCCTGGACCACCAACACTGCATCACTGGCTTAAGAGAGCTCAGCCGCCTGTACTTCCTCGTGAAACTCAGGCGAGCAAGTGCTCCACCAGCCATCATGACCACATTCTACCGAGGCACCATTGAGAGCATCCTCTCCAGCTGTATCGCTGTGTGGGGCGGAAGCTGCACTGAATACAACAGGAAAGCTCCTGCAGCAGCATAGTGAACACAGCTGGAAGGATCATTGGTGCTTCACTCCCCTCCCTGAAGGACATTTACACCACCCACCTCACCCGCAGGCGACCAAAATTGTGAGTGATGCAAGTCACAATCAGCTCACAATCTGTTTGATCTACTGCCCTCTGGGAAGAGATACAGAAGCCTACGGCTCCGCACTACCAGACTCACCAACAGCTTCATACACCAAGCTGTAAGGATGCTGAACTCTCCCTCCTCTCCCCCCCTCCACCCTCAGCTACATAACATCCTGGACATTGGACCCACAATGGCCGCCTGCACTACTCCACTTGCACACTTGAACACTTGCACACTTGTACACTTTACAACTTGGTGTTGTTGTCCTGAAAACATAACACTTCTGCTGCTCTTACATAACTTGCACCACTATGCCACTTTCTTTATTACTTAGGTCAAACAGAACTACCCAAGCCTCTTATTGGCCTGACTTTGCACTAGTATTTTATTGACTGTCTATGCACAATTTCAACAAAATTTTGCTGCTCTTATTTTTTCATTATTATATGTGCCCTCTTATTTACTTATTTACTTACTTTTTGTTTTACTTGAATGTTATGTTTGTCTGTGGACTTAAATTGGTAAAATATGTCTTGTCTTCACCGTGGGATAGTGAGAAACGTAATTTCGATCTCTTTGTATGTCTGGAACATGTGAAGAAATTGACAATAAAGCTGACTTTGACTTTGACTTTGACTTCTGTAATATGAACTTGTAATATGGACTGTGAACAGAAAGTCTAGTGAACGATTGAACTCTATATTTTTTCAAATCTGTATTTGTATACACTAGAGATCTGTTTTGGTCTTATATAAAGTTCTACTAATGTTTCTTGTAATGTTTTTTCTAATGTTCTTATGCATTTGTTTGGCATTAATCACGCCACAAGCTTGCCTGCCACTGTCACTGAGCTGGCTAACAAGCCATATCCCCACTTCTAACGTTGAGCTGCCCGGCTTCAGTGTAGCTCGTTTGGACAGAGACTGTAAACTTTCTGGCAAAAAGAAGGGTGGTGGACTCAGGCATGGACTGGCCATCGGGCGTACCGGGCGCACATTTTTGGGCCGGGACTGTCATATATTAATAATAATTAAAAAAATATCCACTGCGACGGTATTTAATACACGAAACGCGGCCCATTGGTTGATTTTCTTGACGGATATTGGGCTAGTCCAATGACATCTCTCAGCCCTCCTCCTCCCCTCCCAGGGTTATCAAATTTTGCCATTTGAGCTGTCTGACCGCGGAGAGAAGTGAGTTTCTGTCTGTGAAATTGTGAAAATGGATAGTAGGCCTAATAAACCACAAAAGCGCAAAGGGGCGCACAGAAGCTGCGAGACAAAAGGCTAAAAAGCATACAAGTGGACGCAGCAAAATGTGTCAAAATCACAGAAATGTTCACCCCAAGGTCGACTGTTACAGCGGGTGCACAGGCTGAAGGAGTGGAACACAGCTTTGATGTGCAGTGTAGTAACACAGAGGAAGGCGAAGTACAGGTGGATTCGGAGGAGGAGGAGAGAGACGTTACGTATGATGTGCAGTGTAGTGACAGAGGAAGGAGAAGTACAGGTGGATTCGGAGGAGGTGGAGAGAGACGTTACGAGGAGGAGGATGAGGAGAGAGACGTTACCCAGCAGGGACAAATTGAGGAAGAGGTCAGAATAACTACTGTAAATGTTAGCAGAATGAAGAGGGACGTGTTATGCAGGGAGGGCTGTTGTTTGTGTGTGGAGGGCTGGGTGACCACCTGCTCCTCCGCTTTTGATTGACATGCATTTGAGCGTTTCTCTGCAACATGCATCAGTAGCAAAGAAGCCATCTGCATTTTACATTGCGCTATTCGATTGTCGTCGACGCGGAGAGGAGAATAAAAAGTTATCCACAACAAATCAACGAGTGGTCGGCCTCAGAACGCACTCAACTTTTTGAGATCTGTAGTCAGTCATGATTGGTCGAAATTGTTGTCAATCTTGACGCAGTACAACAAGCAACCCTATCACATTTCTGTGCGCATACAGGCAGGTACACACACGTAGGCTACACACGCACGCACTCAGAAAGACACTAGAATGACAGAAATTATGATAGCCCGTAACAATAAAAAAAAGGTTTTGGGATGTGTGTATCTTCACTTAATAGTATCTGGGGAGATTGTAGGCTAAAAGCGTGTGAATGCTCAACATAGGAAATAATTACAGGACTAATTTTATTCAGTCAGACTTAAAACATGCATAATAATAGTAGCCTATAGAGTTTTGTACACAACCTCGTCCTTGCTGGTTTGGAAGTGGTGTGTGTGTGTGTGTATGTGTGTTTTAATAGCCTTTGTTTTCAAATAATGCTATGAGTAGACTCGGTGTCCAACTTACAGTGTTATTTTAGCTTGCCATAAAGTTATAGTTTGCAGGTGATACAGCTTACAGTTATTATTATCATGTAATATTAGTGAAACATTGCTTTCCCGAAATGGATGATAAATGTGTGCATATATCCTCTGGTATGTCGTGTGCCTCAGCATATCGTATAAATAATCATGGTGGGCCACCATGGCCAAAAATGCCCGGGCCATTTTTTAGTCCCAGTCCAGCCCTGGGTGGACTGGTGCTGTACATAAACAATAGATGGTGCAACCCCGGACATTTTACAGTGAAGGAAACTGTATGCTACAAGGATGTGGAGTTATTAGCGGTTAGTCTCTGTCCGTACTACATGTCGAGGGAGTTCTCGCACGCAATTGCTGTCTGTGTTTACGTTCCACTTTGAGCGCTCCCGGATACAGCGTGTGACGTCATCCACTCCACAATCGCAAGGCTTTAAACCCAACACACTGATGCCTTTTTTGTTATCTCTGGCGACTTCAATCACATAACACTGGATTCCACACTCATACATACAGTGCATACCCCCTTCCCCCACTGGGAAAGTCAGACCACAACCTCATTCATCTCCAGCCAATGTACAAGCCCAAAGTACAGAGGCTACCAGCTGCCACACACACCTTCAGAAAGTGGACGCCTGAAGTGGATGAGGCTCTGAGAGACTGCTTTGAGTGCACTGACTGGAGTGTGTTACAGAATGGAGAGGACTTAGAGGAGGTCACACAGTGCACAACTGACTACCTGAACTTCTGTATGGACATTATTGTTCCCACCAGAACTGTACGCTGCTTTCCCAACAACATGCCTTGGATAACCAGCAATGTCAAGACCCTTCTTAATAGGAAAAAGAGGGCGTTCAGAGAGGGGGACATGGCAGAGCTGAGGCGCGTGCAAGGGGAACTCAAAGTCAAGCTGAAGGAGGCTAAGGAGGACTACAGAAGGAAGGTGGAACAGAAGCTGCAGGAAAACAACATGAAGGAGGCATGGGACGGCATGAAGATTATCACTGGCCTGAAGAAGAGCAGCTCTGTGGAGGGGGACCTGGACAGGGCGAACCAGTTAAACCACTTCTACAACAGGTTTACAACAGGTTTGACTGCCCTGCTCCAGCTCCAATGGCAGTGGTCTGTCCACCACCCCCGGCTGACTCAGACACTGCTCTTGTTTGCGTGCCTGCCCTACCCCCACCTCCCAGCCTCCCAGTCTCTCCAGCTCTGCATCCCGGTGACACCCAACGACCTAAGCCAACATCACCTGCCCTGCCCCCGCCATGCACTAGACCCGTTACAGTTTGCATACCAGGAGAAAGTGGGCGTGGATGATGCCATCACTTCTTCTACACAGAACACATTCTCACCTAGACAAGGGGAAAAGTGCTGTGAGAATCATGTTATTTGATTTCTCAAGTGCTTTTAACACCATCCAACCCCTCAGACTGGAAGAAAAGCTCTTGCACATGGGTGTGGATGCTCACCTGGTAACCTGGATTACAGATTACCTGACAGAGCGACCACAGTTCGTCAGACTGAAGAACTGTCTGTCTGACACTGTGATCAGCAGCACCGGAGCGCCACAGGGAACTGTGCTCTCTCCAGTCCTGTTCACCCTGTACACATCTGACTTCTGCTACAACACCGAGTCATGCCACACGCAGAAGTTTTCTGACGATTGTGGGGTGTATCAGGAACGGGCAGGAGGAGGAGTGCAGGAGCCTGATGGAGGACTTTGTGCAATGGAGGACTTTGTGCAATGGTGCAAACTCAATCATCGTCAACTCAACACTTCAAAGACCAAGCAGATGGTGGTGGATTTCCGCAGGTCTAAGCCCACTCTGCTACCAGTCTCCATTGATGGGGTCAATGTGGAGGTGGTAAGCACCTACAAGTATCTGGGTCTCCACCTGGACAATAAACTGGACTGGTCAGCCAACACTGACGCACTCAAGAAAGGGCAGAGCAGGCTGTACTTCCTGAGGAGGCTGCGGTCCTTCAATGTGTGCAGCAAGCTCCTCAGGATGTTCTACCAGTCTGTTGTTGCCAGCTTCCTCTTCTATGCAGTGGTATGCTGGGGAGGAAGCACAAAGAAGAAGGTTCCGGGTGACTTGAAAGGCTGGTAAGGAAAGCTGGCTCTGTAGTGGGAGCTGAACTGGAGCGCATCACTTCAATATCTGACAAAAGGACCCTGAACAAACTGATCAACATCTTGGACAATGAGTGTCATCCAGTCCACAGCACTATTGTAAAGCAGAAGAGCCTGATCTGCTCGAGACTTCGCTCACTGCCTTGCACAACAGACAGACTGAGGAAGTCATTTGTTCCCAGGGCCATTGAACTGTTCAATGCTTCACTTAAGGGAAGAGGAGAGATAGACTTCTCCGCATAGTCTGTCTGCCTCTTCACCCCCTCCATGTTTGGATACTGTCTGTCCACTAGCCACTTTTTACCACTGTCTTTCTGCCTCACTGTTTGCGTGCTATATTAGCACATATGCATAACCCCTCCCTCCATGCCACAGCCGAACTGTGGCCACACTTATACCTTTTCTTAATATAGTTATATATATATATATAGATATATAATAGACTTTATTCTTGCACTGATGCACTGTTGGACTTACTCATTTGCACCATCACCATGACACTCACTCACACAGAGCACCTTACCTTACTATGCACAGAGAATCACAGGCTCAGTCCCTGCCTCAGTCATTGCAAGCGCCTCTTGATTGATTAATCACCCACTATGTGGATACTGTTTTTAGAATTGATTTAGATTAAGTGTTATTTAGTATAATTTGTATTTTAGTATATTTACTATATTCTTTATCTTCTACTGTCCTTATTGCTATCTATCTATCTATCTATCTATAGGCCAGGTGATTTAGACCATGTGCAATGCCTGTGTTTGCAGTGAATTTGAGGAAGACCAATTAAGGTCATGACGTAATTCTTACCAAACTATGAGAAAAAGAAAATACCAAGGAGTGTGTGGACTTTTTCCTAAAAACTGGGATTGTGCACAACGTCTCTTTACAAGTTGATAGAGAATGGAGCTATACACTTTTCTAAGAGATTTATCTGAATTTACCTGTATAGGTGTCACCAAGCCAGATATAATTATTATACAATCTCAGAGAATCATGCTTATTTGGTTGCAAAAGAGTTTGGGTACATTGTGGAATGACTTTGGCAACATAGAATAGCATTCACAATTTATTGTAACATTGTAACTTAATGTTTCACAAAAGAACAGTTATCGCTATAAAGTCAGGGACATCAGTATAACTTTACCCAATATAGCCTTTAACTTTTTCTTTTTGGGTAATCTTTGAACTGTTGTACTGGACAGTTGAGTCACATTTCATATTTGGAAACAGTGGCTGATCTAGCATACATTATGGTGACTTGCTGACTGCAGATTTAGAAACTGATATACTGTGGTTTGTTTATGAGGCACTTTGAAGCTTGCCTAGCAATGTCCATCAAAAGGGGGAAGTGAGTGGACAGTGTGAGCCACATGACAGTGTTGATAAACAAGTCAACAGCAGATAAATGTTTTTTTTTAACCAACAGAACTGTCCCAATCCCATGTTTGAGGTGGGCTACACGCTTCACAATGACGACAAAGAGTTGTTATCAGACATTCACTAAGACTTATTACCCAGCACCAATCTATCTAATAAAACCTTTTGGAAGTACCATTCATGGTATGTTATAAAATATTGAAGTTGTGGGAAGTTGTTATGGCTTAATTTTAAGCTGTATGTTTCATTCATCCCGACCGAGGACCAAATATTTTAAAATTAAATAAAGGAAAACCGAATATTGATCCTTCGTTATGTGGTATATAGGAAGTGGAACCAAGTCAAGCAGCATCCGTGTCTTGTCGCAAAAAGCTGCGTCGTGTGAAGGACAAACCACATAACGTTAACAACTCTTTGCCGTCATTGTGAAGCGTGTAGCCCACCTCTCGGTTATGGAATGGAAATATCATGCATATCGATGATTTTGCCATTTTTATAGCTGTAAAAGTGTTTCCATTAATATAATGTTCCCCATACAGATAAAATATTTGAATTATATTTTCACAATATATTTTGAAATAAATGTAAATATTCAAAATTGACAGAAAAAACATTTTGACACTTAAAATATATTTCAATATATTTTTTTAATTAAGTGACCTTAACGACCCACACTCCGTCAGTCTCCATAGCTTAACATGGTAAATGTCAATCTACTAAACCTACTAAAAAACCTACTAATCATCTTTTTTAAACTGCTGTTCCATGTCCCACCTCCTTAAATTATAGTATAAACAAATTAAAGAGGAGAAAATTAAACTGAAATTTCACTGTGATGGACCTGGACCAGGTTCACTTCGATGGACCTAGACCAGCTTCACCGTAATGGACCTGGACTAGCTTCACTGTGATGGACCTGGACCAACTTCCCTGTGATGTACCTGGACACACTTCCCTAATGGACCTGGAATGAACAGGAATGGACAAAATATTTTGCAGCTTATTGTATACAAGTTTAAACATGGCAAGTTTCTCAGAAATGTAGAAAGAAAAAAAACAGACTAACAACAACTGATAGATTTGTATTGCTATTAGCAAGCAATTTTTTGTATCCTAGTCTAGCAGCTAACATTAGTAACTTCTTAGTAATAGGCTAAAGCAGTCACTTTTGTTTGTACATTTTCCAGGAGGACATCACCATGTTGTTCCAGGACCATCTTTACAATGTTGGTCCAGGATTAATATGGCGATGTTGGTCCAGGATTAACATTGTAAAGACAGTGCTGGACCAACATTCTAAAGACGGTCCTGCACCAACATTGTAAAGACAACATTGTAAAGTCGGTCCTGAACCAACATTGTAATCTAAAGGACCTCTTATACCTTTTATTACACACTCAACGGCCAATGGTCAGAGGTTAAAGTGGATGGAGGCATACTGAATGCTATGCGTTGAGGCAGAATGCTATGTGTTTGTTTTCATTACTGTTGTCGTGAAGGTGATGAATGTGCTGGGAAAAAGAGAGGCAATGGCCATTGTAGACATGAAAAGCTGAGTGTTATCATAACAGTGAAAGTGAACACCATAATAATGTGAAAGAATATTGCAGAGTGGGTGGAGATAGTTGATTGATAAGAGAGGTCCCAAAACTGAGCCCGGGGCAACCCATCCAATTTGCAGTATCAACTTAATATCAATACAGTATCATCATAATATAATAGTACAGTTTACTGGCTGTAATGTTTCTTGTCCCCTTTCAACTCAGAAGCAATAACTCTTCTTAAATGCAAGACCATGCACACTATTTAAGGCTCTCGTGAAAATGAGAGAGGACTAAATTCTGAACACTCATTAAAGCTGAAATGAGGAGGAGGACACTTAAAAAACAACCAGCTTTTCTTCAATGTCCTTTAATGGCAAAAACTTGAAGAGCACAAAGGATTACTTAAATCTTCAGACAAGTCATTGCAGTTCACAAAACAGCCACTGGAGAGCAATACATCATTAGAAGTCTACCTACAATATCCTTTTCACTTTGGTCAGCATCATCCAAAGGGAGCGACAGCCTGTGTAAGAATACATAACACATGGGCCTTTGCTTTGGCAATAAAGTCTAGTGGCTTTTGAATATAGAAGATAATCATCTAGCACACCCCTCCCCCCTCAATTAGGAGTGTGGAAGTGTCTCTCTGTGTGCATAAAGCAATATATATTCCTGGATTATCTATTGCAGCTCTGAAGTGCCTTGCTATGTACTGGTCATTGTGAATTCTGCTGTGTTAGTCTCTTGCTGAAGCAGAAGCCATGACCTCAAATGCTGTATTCTCAATAGTGTAAATGAAGGCACCACCATCCTTGATCAATTACAAATTTGATTTATTAGATATTGGGTATACCGTATATCCCAAAGAAATCAAGAAAATCTTTAAAGAATGTATGTTCCTGACATGTTACTTGAAGAGGTGGTATACACCTCTGATTGATTAATTAATAGACTAATCAGATTAAAAATGTGATCTTTGAGTTGAAGGACAGGGTTCTTTAAGTTGGGAATCAAGTAGTGTTTCAAAATCAGTTCTAGTATGTTCCACTGTCTTTTTAAGAATCACTTTTTCCATTAGTTTCCCTGTATCTTGTGTCTGCAAGAAAGAGAAAGAAAGACTGCACCTTGTTTAATTAAAAAATGGAAGGAAGTTCTCTAAAAGTGACGCTGTTTCTTAATACATTTTTCTTCTCTAAAAAATCTCACGACACCCCGTTGTACAGCAAATCTTTTAGTGGTCCATGAGGATAATGTCTTTGACCCAATTAGCTCTCCTTCTTGAATAAAACTCCCCCTGCCCGCCACTTGCACATGCATCATCCGGTCCTGGCCCGGCCTGTGTTTTTACAGTGCAGAGTGATTAAAGATTTAATTAGCTGAGGACCTTGCTTCAGGGAGACTTGTAAATCTACAGTGATATTTTCAGACTGCAGAGATACTAACATTGTTATGATTAGTCGCTGTGAAGCTGTGGAAATATGAAGAGCATTGATAATTTGCAACTTTTACTATCCCCCCATTTACATTCCCCTCAGGGCAAATCCTTTTTTTTATTGCAGTGACAAGACAATTAACAACAAGAGAATTACACAGCAATAAATGTTGTTGTGCTTTCTTTTCTGGGATCAGTGGATGCCTTTCTCTTGTTGTTGGGAAGGTTGTTTCCAGCCTGTCCTTTCATCCATTCGAGTGTGAAATGACCCAAGACGTGGTCCGGATTTACTGCACCCCTGTTGTTTTCCTTTAGAGCAATATGGGTTTACATTGCTATTACATTTTTAAGTCAGTTTTGTTGTGTCAGTACAAAACGTTGTACAAACTAAAGTGGACATGCACTGAATGAAGAAGGGAAGTGGCCTAGATGATTAGGTGTTATGGGGATTTTTGGATGCTTCACACAGTACTTAGTTTTACTGTAAAAAACACGTGTGGCCTGCAGACTGTGAAGTGAGCGGGTTAATACTGATGGGTCCATTTCTACCTCCAGTGTGTTAGCACATGGAAAAAATACCCGCACCTCTGAAAAATAATAACATTTTTGTTTCTGCAGTTCAAGTGAGAGAAAGACTGTACCACAACAATGCCAGATCCACACACCAGAGTTCTTCATCTCCCTACAAGACTTTGCATGGAAGTATGCCATTATATGCCATATTAAGCTTCCCACGCACCCACATAACATGTCCTGGGCAATAAAAACAAAATCAAACTCATACAGGCACATTTGTTATATGTGAGTTGCTTGTATATTTGTACATGAGAGAGCTGCCAAGAAACAGAGTGGACAGTGTACACTTACATTGAACATAATTATGTTACACCCACTGTCTGACATTTCACATCTTTAGTCACAGCAGTCTGATCGCAGATGATGCAAAACTCTGTTGTGGGAGAAATTGCAGCTCATCTTTATACACCTCTAGTCTGTGCTTTGTTTGCTTGTGATCTGGGTAGCACAAAGCCAATCACTATGTTAAATTCCCCACTCCATATCTCTATGATGACAGAGAAAAGGAAGATGGATGCAATTATGCTCGTCTCAAAAAAACTTGGAGGTTAAAATAGGATTCTATTCTAAAATGGATGCAGCCAAAAGTCAAAAGTAGACTCAAAATCATCAACTGTAACTCACCTACTGGCTGCCTCTATTAATAATGTCTGCCAATATTGTAATACTAACAGAAAAGGCCTTGGCAGAGACACAATACATCATTGCATACTTGGCAAGAAGATCTGGACTTTGGGTCACCACATTCAGTTCTGTTTGTATTAACTGTATGAGTCAGCCAATGCTTGAGTCTTTCTTTGCCTGTTGTTGGCAGAGCAACTTCATGAGAATGCATATCAGAGTGGGAGATATTAATGCATAGTGGTTTGTTTACAAGCTTTGTCCACTGGGTGGCGCTATAAACACAAGGTAGCACCATGACAATTCACAGAAGAAACCAGCCTTCCATTTCAAAGGAAGGTGCTTTCAAGAGTGTTCAATTACATGAAATAGGTGGTGCATAAGCCTTAACAGATGCATTTATGGAGTCCATGTGGAGAAAAAAACAAAGAAGTAAGGTCGACTAGAAAGTATTTTCTGTGCTTGCATGGTTAATGAGCATATCATGCTCTTCAAACCCAAAAAACACCACAGGAAGGTGGAAAAGGCATAATGACTCAGCAATCCCACAGGTATAGTTCCTTATTGTCTCTCCTGTATTGCACCTCTCTCTCTCTCTTTCTTTCTCTCTGTCTCTCTGCAATGTTTACCTGCTCTTCTGTTTCACACTTTAATGTGCTCCCTCCACCTCTGCAGCATGCTGTGCTTCACAACCCTCCTTTGTGTGGCAAAAATGTGTTCAACTACTCAATTTTTCATTCTCATCAACTTCCTTGTGGCTCGGGGCAAAGGAGAGAGCTTTGAATCATAGAGCCATTCGCCGCGGTTTAATACAAAGTCAATACACCTTCATTCCACCCATGCCCCTCAGGAAATTGACACTTGAATCCAATACAAATATGATGAATTGCTCCATGGTGAGTCCTGTGAGAATGTAGATGATAGATGTTTTAACCACTAGGTAATATTGATGAGATGTGACATATTTGAGCATTAGATGGAGGCACTGGTGAGGGTGTCCATCTGTAACACCGTGAAAAAATGTCCATGGCACTAAAGATTGACTGCATGTAACCCTTAAATCCTGCCTTAAACCCAAAGGCCCGATGAAGGTCGCCTGTGACGGCAGAACCAACCGCCTGCTGAAAAACTGATAAATATGTTTGCCACTTTTACAGGTTAACCAATAACGCACAGCCGTGTCCTCTATTTATCTCTCTTACTGGACGATTAAATTTTCCATTACCGATATGTGTATTGAAATGACATATTTTTTGTGTCAGCCATTGGGTGCCTGTTTTGATCATAGTGTTTAATGTCTCTCTCTCTCTCTCTCTCCCTCTCTCACACACACAAACACTCCCTTCCTATGAGAGAGAGAGAATATTTATGATTGAATGGCCTTTGCAGAGATGTTGCAGAGATGTTGTTTATTAAAGGTTTGAGGGTACCACTGTTTTTCAGGAGTGCAATTACACATGTTCCTAGGTGGAGATGGCAGGGGTACCTGCCTGTAAGTTGCAGTAGAAATTAGATGGACTGCATAGCAGTTCGTAATATTGAAAATTTGAGGGCAGCCGTGGCCTACTGGTTAGCGCTTCAGACTTGTAACTGGAGGGTTGCTGGTTCGAACCCCGACCAGTAGGCACGGCTGAAGTGCCCTTGAGCAAGGCACCCTCACTGCTCCTCAAGCGCCGCTTTTGTTGCAGGCAGCCCACTGCGTCGGGATTAGTGTGTGCTTCACCTCACTGTGTGTTCACTGTGTGCTGAGTGTGTTTCACTAATTCACGGATTGGGATAAATGCAGAGACCAAATTTCCCTCACGGGATCAAAATAGTATATATACTTATACAGTACTACTTGACTATGACTTACAACTGTAACACTCAACAATGTGGTAACTTCCCACAAACATAAGAAACCACCAATGTAATAAATGGCACTTTTTGAATGTAATAATCCCACAAATGTAATAATTTCCCAAAAACGTAATACCTGTTGCCTACCACCAACATAATAACTAATTTCCCACCAGTGTAATATCTATTAGATATACAAATGTATCCACATAAAAAATATATCAGGAGAATCATTGTTCTAATCTGAATTGAACAATGTAAGTATCTTCTCCAGAGTCACCCAAACAAGGATAAAAAGATGGTATTCTTTGAGTGTATATTTACTTACATAGGAAGCAGCATGGAACAGGAAATGTTAGCAAATGTAATCAAGTAAAAGCATTAAAATCAGTTTCATGCCAACGGAGATTGAAATGTGTCTGTTGCAGCATATGACAAAACTTATATGAAATTTACATTCATCCAAATAAATGGGTAGCCTAGCCTTACTGCCTGTGTCAACATATTGAGATTATTTAATCTTTTGCCAAACTAACAAGATATATGGCTAGTGAAGTACAGAATTTAGCACACATGAATGACCATAATAAGCTTGGTAAAATCACCTCCATGAGGCTTGAGCTTGCCATACTATTGTAATTTTTTTTGACAAAACGGTGCCCAAAAAGTGATTTAACCCTACTCCACTTCAGGGGACACTAGCACCAAGGGAAATCCAGATCTATGGACCCTATTTCGTATCAACCATTTGGGGAGAGAGCCGCACCAAGTTGCATGTGGATTATGGATTGTGGAATGCATATGGAAGCAAAAAACAGGAAAGTTAAGGAATTTCTATTTTTTCATCACTTTTTCCCTGCCTCTGGACAAGTGAACGTATCCTTGCCATGGGAGAGACTTATAGCCTAGAAATCTAGACGCGCCCCTAGTGGCAGCTGCCAGGGCTAGTCTAGCAACTCTCCGTTGGCTTGTGAGCTCCAGAAATCGAAACTTAATCAGGCCAATGAAATCGTGTATAGAGTCGTTAGGTGGGCTTAACATAATGATTGATGGCAGAGTTGCAACGGTTTGGCTTGAATTCCCTGCTACTTGAAAACCAATAAGATGGATGTTGCTGCTGGCGAACAGTGTGACACGAGTTAAGCTTTTATTTAGTTGGCAAACGTTTGAACTAGCCAACTAACTCTGCTGGTTGGAAACGCATGGGACTCATAGCGCTGCCACTGTCCTATTGCGTGCAGAGGGAATTTGAAAGACAACTGATTATCCCGCCCCTCGGACTGAGCACTGCGAACGGTGAGTGCCCAGACCCTACATTTTAATGTGGGTCTGGCTCGTCAGGCTAAGAGACTTATACAGGCGATGAAAATATTTGTTCTTCCAAACTCAAACAAGTTGCCTTCAGTTCAAGCAAGCTTATGTGTGAACTCCATCTAGTAAAGCGTTCAAAGGAAAGTCTTAGTCTCTTGGGTGTCCCTCACAGTGTGAAGTTTCAACAGTGTTTAGACCGCAGGCCCCATCAAATAGATGGGATATTTAAATGGAAAACAGGACACAGGCAGTTTACTCCGCCGGGAGATTAGTCCTTATCTTGTGCCCCCTTCCAGTTAAAACTGTCTGATGTGTTTTGCTTTGCATTTAATGAAAATTCTATTAGGTATTAATGTTCTCATATGGAAGTTAGCAACAAACACAAAATTCGCCACAATTAATTAAAACTTGTTTTGGCCAGCAGTGTTTGCTCATAGGCAACTTGTTTTTGGAAACTGAAAAGCTGAAATGTTTTCCCTGGTACATAATTGGTCTCTATGCACACAGGTACTGTGGGGGGTACTGTGGAAGACAGAGTGAGGGTTAAGGGAATTGTTGGTGTTGTCCTGCAGGATCCAAAGAGGAAGCAGATGGAACTGGCCCTCATCGTCCTAGACTCAGCTGCAGTCAGAGCAGTCTCCAGTCTCCAGCATAGATTTGCTCTACTGCCAGCTAATAAATAAATATAAATGGCAAGGTTAATAAATAAATAAATAAACCATGACAGCTCTTTGTTCTATCAAATGTAGGCACTACTCTAGCGCTATGAAGTTCAAGAGCTGTGGCAGGTTTTTTTTACTGCAAATTAACACATTTTGGAAAGAAAAGGGAAAGACAGATCTAGGAGGATAGAAAGGAGGCATCAATGTTCACTCTCGTTCATGAATTCATTTCTAAATTGCCTTGAGTGCTGTCCAAGGACACAATAAAATGCCAATCTACAAGGAATTTTATCTTGCATCAGATGAGGATTTTTTAATTCATTGGCTCTATTTAAACATAGGACATGAGGCAGATAGAAGGTATGTTTAATCTTAGGAGAAATCAAATGTTTTCTTTCCTGAAACGTTTTTTTTTTTCAGTTTAAAAATACCATTGATAGAGATCCACCTTGCTAAATGCTCGCAGTTCAACCATTTAAGACATCAACAGTATGATTTAAAAATGTAGTTCAAGGCATGAATGCTATGAAATCAAAATGTCTAGTTTTTTCTTCCTTTGATTAAGATGTTACTCCAAATTGCATACATGTGTGTGCATGTCAATACTCGTGAGATGAATCAAAACAATGAAAAACTACTGACAGGCTCCAAATGACTTACAGTTTACCCTCAAATTAACTTCAAGACTTGAGCAGCTTTGACAGCTTCTGAGCGAGGTGCTTACAGGAGTGATTTCAGAACAAGAATTGGTGCAGATGACGAGCATGCACTTCAGTGGTGAGTCACCTGCCCCGGGAGAAAACAGCCATGCGTACAGACGATTCCCCTGGAATGGGCATGAAACATACGATTAGGTGAAAAATATCAACAATCCAGAGGAGTGAACTTTAATGTCACACAGTCATTATCTCTGTTGGGGAACACTGTCTCAGGGGGTCATTACTAAAGTGCGATATACCTCAGATGAGGTAATTAGAGGATTAATTATTCAAGGCTAGGTGAAGGACAGAAGCCTGGGCTTGTTTACGACATGACCGCACACTCATAATTGGCCGTCAGCACAAATGGGGAATCACTGTGGACAGACGGAAACACAGAGATGTGGTCGGGTGGTGTTGGTCTGTGTGTGGTGTGGGTGGTGTGGGTGGGGGTGGGCGCTGGGAGAGCATACTGAGTCAGCAGCCGACCTTGTCATGCCGCTGGGTTAGCACTGCGAAGCATTGTGGGTGGAGGTCAGGAGGACAGCATAATTATGGAACAAAGGTGGGCCTTCGGTGTGAGTGGTCAGGGTTGCCCGATGCCACCGCCTCCACGGAGGACGCTCAGGGGTGAGGATCCCAAGCAGTGGAGAGCCTCTGCAAGTTAGGCCAGACCCTCACCTAAGCCATGGAGGAGAATGTCAGGTCACATTCTCTTGAACAGTACCTGCCGCATGCATTATTAAACTTGGTGGACTTTGGAGGACACCACACACACACACACACACACACACACACACACACACACACACACACACACACACACACACCACACACACAAACACACACACACACACACAAACACACACACACACACACACACACACACACACACACACACACACACACACACACATTCACATGCATACAGAGATAGAGAGAGGGAGAGAGAGAGAGAGACCTAAACCAACACAAAAAAGTGGCTAAGTCTAACTTTTGTTGCAAGTTTATAAGTTTGAACTTTATGGTAATGCATTTTGGCTCCCAAAGGCTTTTACATTTTAAATGAGACTTGAGAGATACAGATCACTCTCCGACACACACACTCTGCAGTACACCTATTTGTAACTGCAATGAGAAAGCATCAACAGTGTCCTTTGATTTCCATTCAAATGAGTATGAATGCGGAGGGGAAAAAAGGATTTTAATCTCCATCTCATATTTTTATTCAAATGGCGTATTTTTTTTTAAACAGAATCACCGTGCCAGTACAGTGGTGTGCAGTCGCAGGGTAAATGTTCCTCATGGAAAGAAAGACACAAAAGACACTGGACAAAAAAGCAGCATAGGTTTCATCTGTGTTATTGAACTTATTTCTGCCTTGAAGTTTGCAGCACTAACACAATAACCCCTAGCCCTTCTTGACTTCCCACTGGAAATATCTTCCTTTCAAATTTGCACTTGAAAGACACTTTTTTTCTTCTTCCAGAGAACATTAAAAAGGGTTCAGTGTTAGACTTCAAAGTAATATAAATGAAACATAAAACCTGAGAAAGTCTTTCATGAAACTGAATCAAAAAATAATATTTTATCGGAGATTCATAACTTGGAAATGTGAAAGTGATTTGTATTTATGATGCAAAGCAATCAAGATGTGCCCCATAGAAACTCAGTAATAAGGGACAGTTAACCTGTTCTAGCCCCGGGCATATTGGGGAAAACATAATAAACTGGAGAGACATGTTAGCCATGAAAGGAGAAGCTGTTCCCTAGAAATGTATTTATATAAAAAAGTGTAAGTCAAATCGAATGGACAGAAATGGCTGTCCAAATGGATATAAAAACAAAGTAATGTACAATGAAGGTTTAAAGACTTACAGTATAGATACTAGTAATTTTGTTAGCACTCAAAAGTCAGTAATGGTATGGTTTCTTTGAAAGTGCTGCATTAGAAGGATGCCCCATATGTCCATGGCCAACCCATGGCTGTATTAGCATGCATGGTGAAAAGAGATGGGTTTAATATACAGATGACTACATTGTTGGTATTGTGAATGGTGACAGTGTTTCATAATTAGAGGACAGAACAGAGAGGAGTAGAGGGCTGCACCTGAAGAGACGTTGAGTGAGTTAGCAGGAGCTGACTAATGAAAGAGCACACAGAGGCTCAGTGAAGGGCAAGCAGATTCCAGATGGAAAGAGGATCACACTACAGGAGGGCAGAGCAGTAGCTCTGGACAGAGTAAAAACAGGCTAGAACAGAACAAAAACAGAACAGACTCCAATTACTGCCAAAGTCCATGATCCCTGTTCTGTACCTTCATTCAGGTGCTGATAACGGAATATCCTGACGAGACCACGTACAATGCCATACTGTTCACGATGTGAGATGTGTGATTTGAGCAGGAAGAGATGCAGGCAAAGTCAAGGCCGGGAAAACCACATTCAAAAGTCGATGCTACTTTGTGGAAGCGATGAGGTGAGATTGTGAAGAGGCTGCAGACAAAGTCCATAGATCTCCCATGTCAGTTCATCTGTGGCATGGAGGAAGGATGAGTGGGAGGCTGCTACTTATGGTCTTTTTGAAAAAAATCTTCATGAAATATGTCAAGGTACTGTAGCATAAGGTCAAATTGGCCTTGGAATACCAGACAAAACATGACAAAAACATTCACTAACTCCTCCATATCTCTTTCCACATTGGTTTGGACTCCAAATAATTGGACGGCTATTCTACTTTCATGACATCACTGAGCAAATCATATAATCAACTGAAGTCATGAGAGGTTTTCATCCATTTATGGGTCTCATGTGTTGTTCAATACTATATGAGAGTATTCAATATTTAGAGTGGGATTTGATTGTGCATAGAGCAATGCGGGTGTATCAAGCATAACAGAAGAGCACTACTAATGAAATTGAGTGTACAGTACCTGAAAGTCTAACAGCACTTGAAAGGATGAATCAAGCCTGTTGATGTCGGCCTTGGCTGGTTCTCTGCACATTTCTACTAATGATACAAGGAGAGGAAGAATTAGAAGGAGGGAGAGGGAGAATCACTTTCAGCTGCTGAAAAATGTCTTGAACATTATCTGGCTTGAATCAATCCGCTATTAAATTACACATTTTGAGCACAGACTAGGAGGAGATGAGATTTCCTATTAATTTGTTTTAGCTGTATAAATTATTGTTTCCAAAAATGTCCCATTTTCATGAACGGTGTCTGACTCTCTATTAATCTATTGTTTGGGAAAGTGAGCGAGGCTCGAGATTTTTGGCAAAGTTTCTGCGACTGTCCCTGACTTTCTCTGTGATTGCGGTGTTTAATTAATGTTTGCCTCTCTCAATATTTAATGCTCTCCACTATTAACTTTGAGAAAATATTTTCTATGCAAATGAAGAGCTAACATAAACAATGTGTAGTCTCTTTGAACATCCGCTGGTATGTGTAAACTTTGCACGCACAAAACTCCAGCCCCCTCCCCCTATCAGCAAACATGCAGCGGATTTATTTATAAATCTATCCATCGACATGTTTGTAGAGATCAAAACATGAAGTCAGTGGTGGCGAGTCCCTTCCGGACGGGTAGGCAGTGGGCATCTAGAGGAGAAGTGGGTTTGCGGGTTGAAGGACAACACTGGACTGAGCTGCAGGCTGCAATCACAGAGATGCCCAAACACTCTCCACAGACAGTCTCCCCGTGGCCTGTGTAGCCATGAGCAGGGAGGGGCACAGTGTCTTTGGAGAGTCCCCAGAGCAGGGAGGGGCACAGTGTCTTTGGAGAGTCCCCAGAGCAGGGAGGGTCTTCTTTTAGCCTCTCACTGCACAGCAGCACCCACACTGAGCAGCAGCCCCAAGCTCTGCTTGATGAAACGTTATGACTGTTGTTTAGCTCAGAAAGGTAAGTGTGATCCATTATCAATAATACAATGAAATAAGTTACTGAGATAAATCAAGAGAAGAACATGTTTCATGTTTTTTGAATATGTGAAGTAATGTGGCATATATCACTGGTAAAAAGTCATACCATGCAGTCTATTGATATAATGTGAAATGAATGTCATATCTGCATTGGCTGTGCACACTCACTCATCGCCCTCTGATCACCCACAATGTGTACATTGGCAGAACTGCTACACTTAAATTGGTCCCTATATCAAAGTGCCACGGCGGTCCCAAGGCAAATGACACTATAGCAGCAGCCAAGACTTTTCGGGGATGGCTGCATGTAGCTCAGGTAAAGGTATATTCTATGGGCATGGAGGGCTTAAAACACAAACAGCTACTAAATTTAACTGTTGGCTAAGGTTGAAAAGTCGTTTCAACTCGACACCCACAACCTTGACAGAGGAAAGGAGGCAGAAATAATGGATTCCAGGGGGAGTCTGATGAATAGAGGCAGTGCCATAAATCTGTGTCAGCTGCACCACTGAGGGCTAGTTATGGATGCTCTGAATGAGCTAATTTGATATCCTGCAGTCGAACCATTACTTATTGCCACTTGGGGTATTTGAAGTTTGTATGCAGTGTTTCTCTGTATTTTGTGTGGTGTGTGCATGTCTGTGTGTATGTGTGTGTGTGTGTGTGTGTGTGTGTGTGTGTGTGTGTGTGTGTGTGTGTGTGTGTGTGTGTGTGTGTGTGTGTGTGTGTGTGTGTGTGTGTGTGTGTGTGTGGCGTACATCTAGAAATGAACGCAGACGTATTTGGCCATCCCAATGAAGAGATGATCACATAATGCAAAGGCTTCAGTTTTGAGTGTGTGTGTTGCCTCCAAATTAACTTCACTTTTGTGAAGTTTTGCAGGAGTCTCTGTTTGGTCCTCCTCAGTCCTCACTACTGAGACTGTGGCAAGCTTTTTTTAAACCTGCCTAGTCCACTGGAAATCCGAGGGAGAGCAGAAACGGTCAAACTCAGTCTTTGAAGTTGTCTTGTGTGAAGTTGAAAGGCAGACGATAAGCTGGGGTCTCCAACATGGCTGACCAGCAACAGCCAACACACCAAACCACAGCAAACAAGCCCTCTGAAATGGGAGATGAAACTGTGGCTGGGTCGCATGACGTGGGCATTTTTTAAATAATATTCAGCTTTTTAAAAATAATATTGAGCCTTTACTGACAGGATAGTGAAGATCAGACAGAAAATGAGTGGGAGAGAAATGGGGAGTGGACTCATGAAATGGCCTCAGGCCAGATTCGACTCTGGGCGCCCCCCCCGGGCACTGGACCTAAATGTGGTATGGGATGCCAATGCTCCCCTCCCCCCTCCCCCACGTAAGAAACGATCTCTCACAGCATCCTGCAGTCACCTTCACCCAGACACACCAGCTCAAACAGAAGGGAGAGTCAACACGTTTCCATGACAATAGACTACACAGAAAGGGAAAAAAGTCAACATAAATAGAAATAATGGATTCAGACACCATGTCCATAGCCTACGGTTCAGAAAATGTCCTCAAAGCCTGTAACATCAGGAGGAGGCACATCCTTTATGCTGGGGAGAAAACCATTTGATTACAGTTTAATACTCGAAAGAGTAAAAGGTTTAAAAGTTGCACACAAAACTAAACATGTACACTTTTATAAAGCTTTGATGAAATCACTTCTATCACAATAGACTATTTTGCCCTCAGGGTTGATTAATATCACACAATAACTACTATTAACATAAATTAACAACTGAATAATGCATTTCAATGTTCTATTCATAACAGGAAGAATAGTGGTCCGTCAGCATGCATATTTTAGGCATGAATCACTCTATCAATCTATTACAACAAATATTTATTTCTGAGATTATCTCATGCTACTTCAGATTATTTTTTATAAAGATCAGTTTGTTTTTTGGGGGAAGTCTGTGTTAGTGGCAGCAAGTAGTTAGTTAGTCAAAGCAAATATGAGCATGTATTCGTAGTGCAATGGTTTTCTTTTAGGTCTGTAGAGATTACAAGCAACATAATACTTGAGGTCTCCTCCCACACATTGCATAGGAACATAGGGATGAGTTTATGTGTCACCATGCCCGACATCCAGATTCTCATGTCACCTTTCTGGTGAAACATCTCAGCTTCTCAGCCGGTAACCGTCTGCTCCTCAGCTCTGGAGCCACCTGCTAATCAAGAGGAGGGGCCATCGCTGAAGACAAATAAATCAGCCGACAGCATTCCCATGCAGACGAGGCAAATGAAGTGATCAGGCAAACAGACTCTGAGACTCTGATGTGAGGAAATATAATGAGGGCTCACAGCTCTGCAACTGGAGGAGGTACTCTCAGAGGTACTGTATGTTTGTGTGTGTGTGTGTGTGTGTGTGTGTGTGTGTGTGTGTGTGTGTGTGTGTGTGTGTGTGTGTGTGTGTGTGTGTGTGTGTGTGTGTGTCTTGTGCGCGCGTGTGTGTGTTTGTGTGTGCACATGCATGTGTGTGTGTGCATGTGTTTGTGTGTGTGTGTGTGTGTGTGTGTGTGTGTGTGTGTGTGTGTGGGGGGGGTATGTACAGCGGGGAAAATAAGTATTGAACACTTCAACATTTTTTTCAGTAAGTATACTTCCAGTGAGGCTATTTGCATGACATTTTCACCAGACATTTGTATTAACTTAGGTAATCCACACATATAAAAAAATCCAAACATTAATGTTCATAAGTAGAGTTATGAGTAAAAAAGTGGAATGGCACAGGGAAAAAGTATTTAACACACGCTAAGAAAAAGCAGTACACAAAGGCAAGGAATGGCAAGGAACGAGCTGGAATCTATACATAGTTAGAGAGTAGTTATCCCTCCTATCTGTGCAAATTAATGTAAGCTGGGTTAGTACATATTGATGAGCTATAAAAAGGTTTTTCATTACCAAGTTGTCACACAAGAAACATTTCATGATGGGTAAAAGCAAAGAGCTCTTCCAAGACCTTTGCAACATTATTGTTGCAAAACATATCAATGGAACTGGTTACAGATGCATTTCAAAACTTTCAGAATCATCCAGTAAGCAGTATTGGAGCCATTATCTGCAAGTGGAAGGAACATCACTGCATCATCAATCGGCCATGCACAGGATCTCCTCACAAGATTTCTGACCAGGAAGTCAGAAGGATAGTCAGAGGTGTAGCCTATGAGCCAAGGACCACTCCAGAAAGACTTGGAGCCAGCAGGTTCAATTATTACAGAGAAAATCATAGGTAATGCACTTCACCTCCATGGCCTCTATGCACGCTCACCCCACATGACTCTATTACTGAAGAAAAACATGTCGAAGCTCATTGAAAGTTTGCTACACAACATTTGGACAAGCCTATGAAATACTAAGAGAATGTATTCTGGTCAGGTGAGAGCACAATTTAACTCTTTGGATGTCATACTACACACCATATTTGGAGGAGAAATGGCACTGTGCATCAACCTAAAAATACCATACCAACAGTGAAGTTTGGAGGTGGAGGCATCACAGTGTGGGGCTGTTTTTCATCTCATGGTACTGGCAGACTTCATACAGTTGAAGAAATGATGAATGGAGCCATTTTTTCTGGGAGAATCTTGCCATCCACCAGGACAATGAGGATGAGACATGGCTAGACCTTCCAGCAGGACAATGATCCAAAGCATTCAGCAAAGGAAACTCTCAATTGGTTTCAGAGAAAGGAAATCAAGGCCCTGACTTAAATCCAATTGAACAGTTTTGGAAGTTACCTAAAGATCAGGATTTACAAGAGGGACCCCTGGAATCTTCAATATTAAAAGACTATCTGTTTAAAAGAATGGGCCAAAATCACACCTGAATACTGCGACTGATTAGTTTCGTCATAGAGGAAATGCCTTGAAGCTCTCATTACAAATAAAGGGTTTTCCACAAAGTATTTAAGAAATTTCAGTAGGCGTGTTCAATACTTTTTTCCTGTGGCATTCCACTTTTTTACTCATAACTCTACTTAGGGACATTAATGTTTGGATTTTTTAATATGTGTGGATTACCTAAGTTAATACTAATGTCTGTAGAAAATGTCATGCGAATAGCCTCACTGGAAGTATACTTACTGAAAAAAATGTTGACATAATAATTATTTTCCCCGCTGTATTTGTATAAATTCATGCTTTGTACCTTCGTCTTGCTAGGGTTAGTAGTAATTGAATGGAAATAATTAAAAGTAATTCATTCAAATGTACATAATAGATCATAACTAGATAAAAATCTAAGAAATTTAAATTCAAATGATTACTCTTAAAATGAATAATATTAAAGAGTGAATTAACTGGGTAAAGGGGCAAAAAGCTTGAATTCACTCAGTAGGTGAAAGAATGAGAATATTTCTCTTGCTTCTGCACTTATTGAGTATTAATACCACAATGCATTTTTTATCAAACTGTGATAGCACTTAGCCTATGATGAAATCACAAGTACTTCCGAAACCTTTCCTCTAGTCTATTTCATCACACAGTTTTGCACCATACCACTGCTTGACTTGTGCATGTACACCTCTGCATCTCCTCTCATTCATCCCGTTGCCTTGAGATTAAGTCATCCATTTGATGGCGTGCTCTGAGGACATTATCAGGGAATTATGTGATTGTAAATGAGATGTATGTATGCAGGATAGGAGCCTTGAGGAAAACGGGAAGAGGGCCCGCAGTTTGGCAGCTGATGACTGACTGAGAGAGGGCCTGGAGCTTATGCTGAGTGGAGAGGGGGAGAAACAGACAGCAACTTATGCTGATGTTTTCCAAACTCCTTCTTCAGACAGGCATGCTAATGAGAGTCAGCCATTCAGGCAGCGCGTAGTAGTAGGAAAATGCAGCTCATGCAGCGGTAGCAGCCAGAATGCAGAGCATTGTTAATGGAGCGAACAATCCAACAGCCAGCAGAGAAGAGAAGTGCTAATTCTGTGTGCATATTTCTTGTGGTTTCTGGAGAAAGAGTCATAGTAGCACAGCACACAAGATGAAATGTGTTTTGCTATATGATTTTTAAAGATGACCTATTAGTTGCCTGCGTTTAACAATGTTTTGCTAGATGTCCAAGGATTAGTTCTGAATCTATTGTGAGGAAAGGTGAGAACTTGTGAGAGAAAAAGCAATGGTGCTACAATGGTATGCGTCCCATTATCTTTTTAAAGCAAATTGGAACCAACCATCCTCCTGATTTGTTTATGGTATCACCACTCCCTACTGCATCATTACTGCTCATGAATTAGCTGACAGTTTGCATATCTGAAAAATGTGGAAACATAACACACTGTTGCATGCTCCTCTTTAGTCTGTTATGTTTCATCTATGGATGTCTCCAAGGTGCCCCTGGGGGGCAAAATCATGAGATATATACATGATATTTTGATTGCATCTCCCTCTTTGCTTGCAGTTCAATCTCCCGTAGAGTATGATTTATTCACTACAGCGGTTCAGCTCAACTGTGAAATGCTACAGACCAAGGAAAGAGTCTCTCAATATTAGGCTTCATTAACCATCATGTTTGTATGAATAAGTTTCCCAACTTATAGGCCCCTGCCTTTCCCCAGTCTCTCGTGTCAGCCATTTTGTGCATTTGTGTTTGGTCACTGTGAAGGTCCATTTTCAAGTGAATGGGGGCAGTGGTTAAGTCAGGGCTCTCACAAATTGAAGAGTTAAATGTTTTGGACACATTCACTGAACAGGAACAAGCTGTGCCGTTTTATACTGAAAGGTGTGTTTAAAGTCAGACCTACTCTGTTGTGATCAATAGAAAATGAATAGGAACTGGTCCTGCACAGTGATTGACCAGGCTTTTACAGGATTGGATATAGACTGTTTAGGGCCACTTGGTGCTGGCCCTCTGCAATTCTAAACCCCACATTAACATCACATTAAATTTATCATTGCACTGATGTCATGGTGTGCCTTCGGGAAAGAGCCCCATCTGAATGCTGCTCTGCAAACATGCTGCAGGGTCTAATAGGGTTGGCTTTCAGGGCCGAAAGCCCTTGGCCAGCTGTTAAATGGCTCATGACAAAGAGTTAACTGGAATTTCCAAGTTTCTGGAAATTTGACCACTAAATTGCTTGTTGGAAGGCCTTTTAATGAAAAGATCATTCATGCATGCATGCTGTGTGTGAATGCAACCAATTTGTACACTCCTGATCCTGAATAAAGATGCAAATGTGAAAGATTGGTTACAAAACATATTTTTAAAGCATGACAAAATGTCAGCATTTCTGATGTTAGTTTAGTGTCAGTCAATTTTAAATACATTAAATAAAAATACCACAAATCAATGCACTACAGTTCTACCAGAAAGACTCAGTAGACAGAATAGAATCAGTTAACAATTTAATGAGTAAAGGAACAGCTTGGATACAAGCATGATAGAGTCCTGAATAGGTAACAGTCTTTGGCGTAGGCCCTGTCTCGGATCCGTCCAGCGATGAGCGGATCTCGTCTCCTGCCAATGGATGAAGGCAGGGGCGGGGAGCCTACCCCCCATGACGAGACGGGGACCAACTGGTGGCGGTGGCTGAAGGAAGATGATGTGGCAGGCAGACCATGCCCGATTGACGTGGACTGCTGGCAGAGGTGGCTGGAGGGGACGTCAAGGTCAGCGTACTGAGAAGCAGAAGCAGTGTTAGGTGGTACATATTTAAAGAGCCCACTGAATTCCTATAGGCTAGCGCTGATTGAATGAGTGAATGATTGCGGGGCTTTCCCGAAAGTAGGCAGTTAAGATTGGCTCCGTGTAAGCATGGGAGGAGTAAGGCTACACTACGAGTCTTCCTAGTAGAACTTTCGCTGAAGCTATCATTGCTTGCTTTGGAATAACCATTCAATAAAGTAAAATCCAGAATTGAGAACTCAACATAAATGTTCACTCTACCCACCATCAACTTTCCTAAAAAAAAAATAATAATAATAATAAAATGGTGGCATCCTAGGGACTACTCATCTGCATCAGAAATAATTGCCATCTCCGACAATTCAGGATCTTAATTAGCATCCTTCAGTTTAAATAATCTCTGGAACCAGTTGGATCTCCACAGAGAATACTATCACCTCAGTCTCAAGCAGAGAGCTGCAGGAGGAATACAGTAGTTTATGGGATTGATTTTGCTAGATATGATTTCCTAAGTACAATTTGGAGAGGTTCCAGCGGTGTCTTCCATCCCACACATATATCCCTTTATGGCTGGCCGTCAATAAATCACACAGTGCGCCGAATCGATGAAGGCCTGAGTCTTAATTGCGCATCTGCAATCCATTCCAATCTGAAAGGAATTATGGACACGTAACAACCATATGAAAATTATATTAAGTGACCTTAAAAACATGGCCCATATTTCACACATTTCTGAGAGATCTGAGGGGAAAAAACTGAGTTTGAAGTATGAAATAAATTAAAGAGGTAGATGGACACTCAGATCCACAGCCATCTGTCACATACTTCATTAAATTAATAATTTGGAAGTTACTGCAATGTAACATCACTGTTGTATTGCAATTTTGTAGCTATGGGGACTTGTTATGGAAACCTGGGTTCTGCAGTGTAGAAATCGGTAGAAAATGCAGAAAACAATGTGAGGAGTGGCTGGCAATATAGTTACCCAGGAGTCATATTGCTGGGTTCCGCAGAACCCATTCCCTCTTTGAAGACTTCCATCCCACACAGTAATGCCCCAAATCAATAAGGACAGTTAAAGGAGTACAGCCCCTTGGGATACAGAGCCATATGACCTCGATCAATTCCTGGCAATGCATTATTCACTTCTGGGCTACACATTGTGCTTTCCAATGGTGTGTAAGGTAATGCTATAAAGTGCTAAATCTTTGTGTATCCTGGATGGTATAGCACAAATAACAACAACAAAAAACCAGACAATACACCACCCTGACTCGCCATTTTGCAGATAATGAGGGCTACAAAATATTGCAATTAGTGTAAAATGATCCCACGAAACAAATTAGTTCATCAGCCAGGGTGTTATGCTGAAGTCTCATTCTGAATTTCAATGAAGTGTGATGCAGAGTTCTGAGCTCTCTGAATTTAGGCTAAAATTTGCATCGATTTTGGCTAAGCACACCTTAGTATATCTTTGTTATGTATAATGTATGATATCTCACAGAGTTATCAGTGTAGTTTCTTTAGTGGATCACAGCATGGACTGTCTAAATGAAATCATTGAACGGCTTTCTACACAGATATTCTGGCTCTGTTTTAGGGTTGGCCTCTCAGGACTTTATCATATTAATGATTTCCCCCAAGCATGTGTCTGCTGTCTGGTGTATAAATGATGAAGATATTTAATTTTTCCACTGAAGCAATCGAGGTAGGAGTATAATGGGGGTGCCTGTAAACTCACCTTCTGTTTATATTTATATATTTCAGGCATGGCTGCAGAGTAAATAGGTTTAACAAACTTGAAATTCCTTCTGTAGCTCATGTCATACTAGATGTACCGCATAGCGGTACAAAACATGACCGCCGCTCAGTCCTGTACATCCGTTCCGCGAAAAATAAATCAAACTTCAATTTGTCTCCATATTTTACTCCATCCCCCACTCTTGAAACTTTTGTGTATGCTTGTTTGGCATGCCTGAGTGTGTGTGATGGGCTGCACAGAAAGTAGCCTACTGGTGCTGAAAAGGTGAATAGATTGTAGAATAGCCAAAGAAGATGTAGCATTGTTATAAAACCTTTAAAATCTCTAAACAATCACAAGTAGGGCAGTTCATCACAGTTCATCCATTGCAACTGGATTGATGAAAGGTCACTTACACCTGTATACGCTACATTGTGTTTGGGAAAAGCAAAAGGTATCAGCATAATGTTATTTATTTATTTATTTATTTATAAACAAAAACATCTCTGTCAGTTCCATGCCGTTTTCAACAGCTATCAAAAAAACAAAGGTCATTTTGGATGGATGGATTTTTTTGTGAATGTTTCTTCTTCTACATAAGATTTTAGTCATCTTTAGTTCATGTAATACTTTATTGTCAATGCACAAATTAAGTAGCAGTAGTCTGAAACTAAATGCTGTTTTACATCTAACCAGTGGTGCAAATAACAGACATGTCCAAATGGGCCTTGATGAAATGCGTAGACTAGACTGTTAATACACATTTTAACGGGCCAAAGTTGAAGAGCTGTTGTCCGTTATTGTTAAAGGGCAAATATAGGCTGATTCATGTTCCCTTGCATTGTGTAACTGAGGTCCATGGCTAGTCTGGCTTTCACCAGACCAAGCTCAATCTTTTAAGAAATCAAAAAATAAATAGCCGGGCAGATCAGGCTGGGTTCACCCAAACCTAGTCCATAGGCACCGATATCGCTTTTAATTTTTCCGATTGAGATATCCACGCTCTGGCTATTCTAAATGCAAAATGCATCAGGGAGTTATGACAAAACTGTAACTAACAAACTAGATCCTAATAGAAAGCTGTTAGCTTACCTAAGCTACAGGCAGGCTTATAAGGTAGGCCTTTTTACAACATAAATTGTCAATAGGCTATGCTGACGACACTCCTTTGGAAACCAATGGCTTAGGCCTTACAGTATCAAGCGAACTTAAACTGCCATACCGTGGCGAAAAGTTGTAATAAAATTCACGCAGCTCCATGAGTCAAGGAAAGCGCGAATGAAGTAGCCACTTCTAAATGGGACCCACTACACAGTAGCTTAATGTGTGTTGCTAAAGCAGCCATAATGAAATGAAGGTGTCATTGTTTGGATACTTCACACACACGTGCTTTTTAATTTCACAGACTACAACTACCAAGCTGGAATCAAAGCACATCGATTCCCCTCTCACACCCTGCACGCACTTAAAACAAAATAAACAAGCATCTCAGTCTCATGCATGTATAGGCAAAACTGTATCAGACCGGTGTAACGTTGGTAAATCTTCCATTGCACAGAATGATTTTTGTAGCACGTGCACAAATGACAGTCGAAAGATACAATTACAGTGCTGCTATCAATTTGCTTGGTATAACCGCATTTATAGTTTTCTACAAATGCAATCAATCAAATTGGCCTCCATCACTCAATCAAAGCTAATGGTAACATTACCTAGGTCCTTATTGATATTATAAGATTAACGTACCTGCAGTAAAAACCAAGCATGTCCGATAAACATCCTCAGATTTATTTCGGCTTCAAGAAGAAATGGGAATTACATTTCATGTGAACATCATCCTATCCTTATTAGACGTTCTCTGCAGTAAACTAGTCCTTGTAGGAAGGCCCATTGTTTTTCCAACCCACTTTTAACTTAACAAAATTACTGCCTCACTGCAACGATCGCCATCTAGTGGACAAACGACTACTTATCGCCAATACTGGAAATGCATCCATGATGATGATGACGAATATTTATTTTGGCTTTCTTTTAATCCTACTGAATTTGTAATGATGTATCGGCAGTTCTAATACCGATAGTAGGTGCCTGTGTGTGTGTGTGCATGTGTATATGTGTGCACCGCCATCTACAGGCCAATGAGTGTACAGTCACTAAATGTACACAAAACCTAATTTTTTTTAGACCCCCCCATGGATGAAATTCTACGAAACTTGGCATACCCCCAGACAATGCCAGGAACATCTTAACTGAAGATAGGGGCGATTAAAGCAGAATAATATTGCATTTTCATTTTTTACCGGGGGGGTGCAAATCACAGAGACACAGAGGCAAAGACAGACACAGGGGTAGAGACGTAGAGACAGAGACACAGACGCAGAGACAGAGGTAGAGACACAGAGGCAGAGACAGAGGTAGAGACGTAGAGACAGAGACAGAGGTTTTCCGTAAAAGTCTAGTGGGGCTACATACCCACCAAATTTCATGTGCCCCGGTGGTTCGGGTGTCCCGGTATCGATTGACCAAAAAATTCAGGAAGTATTTGAAAAAAAAAAACAATCCCTTATATGATATGGCAAGCTAGCTTCGCCCGCTTAGTCTACCTGCCCATGCGGAGCTGAGGAAAGACATAGACAGAGGTAGAGGCAGAAGCACAGGTAGAGGCAGAGGTATAGGCAAAGACAGACACAGAGGGAGGCAGAGGCAAAGACAGACATAGAGGCAGAGGTAGTGGCAGAGACAGACACAGAGGCAGACACAGGGGTAGAGACACAGACAGAGGCAGAGACACAGAGACACAGAAGTAGAGACACAGAGGTAGAGACAGAGGCAGAGACACAGAGACAGAGGTAGAGGCAGAGACACAGTAGAGACACAGAGGTAGAGAGGTAGAGACACAGAGGTAGAGGTAGAGACACAGAGGTAGAGGTAGAGACACAGAGGTAGAGGCAGAGGCTGAGGCAGAGGTAAAGCCAGTGGCGGCGTGCCCTGCTTCTGCTGCACTCTCCAGGGCAGACACACCGCAGCTCCTGGGCTCTTTCAGCCAGGCTGAATTATTTATGAGTTTTTATTTCAGGCTCCTCTTTTAAAGGTAATCAAAGCGGCTGTAATTATCTCCCAGACAGGACCTTTCAACATACCTTGAGGGCTCTTATTGGGAATTTGCATTTATAATCAACTCAGCCCCCCGTGCTTTTCCCTGCCCCGAAGCTTCGCAATTGGGCCATAAAAAGACAACCTCCCATGAATCTAAAACAGGAAATGATCATTTAAAATCAGTTCATAAATCTCCCACACACCAATAAATTGCTCGAGAAAAAAAATAGAGAGACTCAACATTATTTATTGATCAAATGACCATCAACCTGGAGTTTGAACTCATGGAACTGAGTGGCGTGACTGTCTTTCCTTCTGGATTCTCTACAAAAGTCTTCACCTACTTGAGCTCGCAAGTATGGAGAGGAATTCCAAGAACTGAGAGGAGGAATTTACATGCACACACGCACACATGCTGAGCCCAAGGCTGCTTCATCAGAAATGGCAGGTGTGTCAGCCACCGAGATGCTATGACAATGTTTTTCAACTCTGCTCTCCTTAACAAGGTTTGATATGGGTTTAAAAAACAAAATTACCATATCATGACAGCTGGCAACATCATTACACATGATTGTAAATTCGTATTTTTGTAGGATATATATGACCTGATAAATATTATTGGAAAGCAAACCAAGAGGAAAAGAGAAAAGGAGAGTGGTCATTTGATCTGGAGTGTGTGTTTGAGATTCTGACTGCAGCACCGTGGAGGCCATAAATGGAGCTGGGATGATGCATCATATGATTACGGCATCCGTCTAATTTATTATGTGGCACATGAGTCATCCTCTCACCCCACAACATGTCCTCACAAACACAAGCTGTCTTAGTCTGACAGAGGCAGAAGAATGGTGGTTTATGACCCCCACCATTATATTCCCCGTCATCTGCTACTTCGAATGAACACTTCCGCCCTTCTTCCCTTCTTTCCTTCTTCCCTTCCTTCCCTTCTTTCCTTCCTTCCTTCCTTCCTTCTTCCCTTCTTTCCTTCTTCCTTCCTTTACTTCTTTCCTTCTTCCCTTCTTCCCTTCTTTCCTTCTTTCCTTCTTCCCTTCTTTCCTTCTTCCCTTCTTCCCTTCTTTCCTTCTTCCCTTCTTTCCTTCCTTCCTTCATCCACTCACATGTACACTAAACATTCACTAACGGATGATTGTGTATGACCAATGTCTGACATTCTGATTGATAGCGAATGCAACACAGCTTGGACAAATATCAGCATTCTGCTTCTCATCCAGTGCACCGCCAGCCAGCCCACTTCCTACCTGTGGACATGGGCTGTGATTCAGGCAGCTATTACACAGGGCCCACTGTATAATCTTCTCTTCAATGCCAATTCCGTAACATGACCGAGCCCAAGGTAATTAATCGCAGAGAAAGGAGCTTTTGTCCAAGCCAAAACATACCTATTATGTTCCAACGTAGGTTTGACTGACAAGCAAATCGAAGAGAGATTGAAAGCCGTGGATACTGAGCCGCCCCCATATCCACTATTCTTTAGAGCTTGGGGGGTGAGGAGAGAAAAAGAAACACAAAGAATCAGGGATCAATCCAGCAAAGCTCCAGTTCTGCAATGCCTCTATTTTAAGAGTCAAGAAACGGTAGAGTGCACGCTGACAGCTCTCTTTTCCCTGTTACTTCAACTTGATAAAACTCCTAATTGGATTATTATTACCTTAACTTCTTCCCTTTCAACAAGGTAATCCATCAAAACACATTTAATTACTTGGAAACCAAACAGTCTGAGGGCTGGCTGTGAGCAACGTGTCTGGAATTGTAGGATGCGTTTCGTCGGCGGGTAATGGCGATTTAGCAAGTGACACGAGTGACACGTGTGTTTTATGGATGAGCTCCTCGAGGCTCTCAGGGAATAACTGTCTAAGCACAGCTCCTCCAGGAACGAATTAGCCCTTTGATCCGCTAATCAATTTGGAAAGGGAGGGGAAAAATTAGTTAGTTTCCACTAGTGGCACTGAGGGAAATAAATGACTTCAGCTGCGAGGGATGAGTTCTCTGAAATGGAAACAGACCTTGCCCCACCTCCCCCTCAGATTTGAGCAAAGATTCCGATCAATCCTTCTGTTCTGAAGCTCCATGGACATCTGATACTGCATCACACAAAGCAACGTTTATTTATGTTTTTGAAGCACTGAGAAGCTCACAGCTATAAGCATCATACTAATCCATCTTGGTCAAAGGTATGCAGCTCTTTTGTAGCGGGTATAAATCATGTAATACTGTAGCGCTGATCCATTTGCATTCAGGTAATGGAATATTCAAATGTGCGAGGGCACACCTAGATGGAGCAGGTGGGTCAGTAATGATGACATAAACCCCTGCAAGGGATAAAAGTGATTAATGGGGAGTGAATACAACTCACACCAACCTTACACACAACTTTTGCGGCCAGGTAAGTAGGTCAACCTACAGCAAGTAAAAAAAAAAAAGGATGAATGTACTTTCACCTGTGTTTTTCCCATGCCAAGTCATTTACAGTTGGCCTTGTGCTTTCTTGCAGAGCATTGAAAGTGAATATTTTCATCCACTCACAAAGAGAAAAGAAGGGTCTCTCAAGATAAAGTGCTCTTCTGAGGTGATTGTTTTTACCTCTTAAACTCTGATGCTTGTTTGATAAACTCAGGCACTTGGGCCCAGAGTTGTAGAAGGTATTCATATTCCATTCACTCCACACCAGCAATTAATCACTGCTTGGTTTGGGGGTCAGGCTGATGCATATTTAGTTACCCGGAAAAGATTGCCTTGACCCTGCTTTCCTTAAATTTAATTCCACACGTTAGAGCAGTAAAAATGTACTTTATCCACTAAACCCACAGCTGAATTCATACTCTTTGTTGCATTCTAAAATGGAGAGTCGCTTGTTTCATTTAGCTGCATAGATGAAAGTAAATGGATGCATGGATATCACTATTCATAAAACAAACTTCACCTAGGTCTCTTTTTGCAATTTTATTTATCCTTTCCCTATCCCGGTTGTTTTGCCTGACTGAATACAAAAGGAAATGAAAAATGATCAAGTAAATAGAAAGCATTTTAAGCCCTCTTTGGTTTCTGCATCCCTGCATCAGTGTCAATGGTCTTACTTTACATTATAATGAAAATGAAAAATATGCATGTGGTGAGCGGGCGTCTCTGCCGCGATGATGGATGGCTATTGATTAAAAATTGGCCGTGTGGAGAAATTGTGGTGGCATGTAGTGCCGTGTCTTTCTCGAGATCGACCGTCATCTGCGGACCTAGACGTGCCGCAGCCGATCGATGTCAGTGGCCGCCAGACACATACATCATCATTTTCTGACGCTGGGAGCAGTGCGAGGGCAGGCGCGGAGTGCCAGCCGCACAGACTGATGACAAGACAAATATGCAGCAGTCGTAGGGGCCAGATGACAGCCTCCTCTTAAGTCCCATTCTAATTCTTCAAGCCCTCAGTTCGTCAAAAGGAGAGAGAAAGGCCTTGTTTTTTTTCTTAGTTTTTCAAAACTTATGAGAACTTTTCATACCGACGGATGACAGATCAGTGTCTTCAGAGGACTAAGAGCATGATATGTTGTCTTCAGAGGGCTAAGAGTATAATATGTTGTCCCGATAGAGCCGGGATAAGTATGTGGGGAGAAGAATGAAGCAGCAGTATCACCAGGAGACAAAAGGGGCGTTATATCCACTGCCTCAGCTCCACTGCACCCCAACCAATGGGCTTGGCCTAAGCCCTTCACAGATTGAAGCCTATTGTCGGAGTCAAGCTGATGGGAATTAATTTACTTTGAGCTGCAGGTCTCGGCTGAACATCACTGCGCTTTCGTCTTTTAAAACCACGGACCATCTCCAGACAGCAATTTAGCGCCTTAGCTCCCATAACCCCCCTGCCTGAGATATTAGTGAAGCCAGTCGCTGGAGACGGAGACATGGAAAAAATGTTGCAGCGCATCTCATTGGCTGCCGGTGAGGCGGCATGCAGATGAGGCCAGATGGCAGGGGAGGCCTGCTGCGGCCTTGTCAGGTGAGGACCGGAATTTCAGATGAGAGGAGGGAGGCAGGGCCGCGGAGGTGGTAGACAGGAGGTGCCTCCACCCCCTCTCTCTCTCTCTCTCTCTCTCTCTCTCTCTCTCTCCAGCTCAGTGACAGGTAGGAGCGGGAGAGGGGGGTAAAAAGCAAAAAAACCTGACTGCAGGAGAGAAGAACTAGGGCCTCAGGACGCCGTGGTGTCTCTTCCTGTTCGCCCTCACAGCCACACAAACAAGCACTGACACAGGGATCCACGCAGGAGCCCCCAGCTGGCTCTGTGAGCAGTGCACGCTGTGGAAGACAGCGAGAGGCAGGCACACCCACTGCACTGCAGTGAGGCGTCACTGCAACCCTTCAGTGGGTCCTGCAGCATACATAGTTTGGAAGGTTATTTTTGAAATGCATATCATATAATTTGTAATGTAACTTAATACATCTGATTACTTTCAATTACTTTTTGATACAGTCGAGGCAGTGCAAATTCTAACAAGAGAACCAATCAAAGACAATGCTCAAAATCTTTGCACATTCAGTCAAATTAATGGTGGGGTTTTATCTCTCTATCTGCTGTACTAGCTGTTAAAGATTATGTAACCCAAAATAGCTCCCAAAAAGCTGACCTACCCAACTTTAGGGAACCCGTTAGTCACTGTTATGCACTCCATTTTAACTGGATTAGACCAAGCTTTCTCCCAAACCCTTTCCCTTGACACTGTACCTTACATATGTCATCTAACACCCTTAGCATCTGAAATAGTGTAGTTTGTAACATGCAAGGATGCATGCAGATTAAGGAGGGGAGGATGTAACCCACTCAAAGAAATAGCACTCATACAGGATTAGGTTATTTTTAGTACTACATCCAACTTCTTGATTTCTTTTGGTTAAGTTTTCCCTGCACATCATATTTGTCCAGTAGGTGGCAGTGGTGGCGCTGCATAGAGGGGAAACTGCTATACTTTGTTAGAGAAGAAGATCCTAACAACGTGAACAGCAGAACGCTAGTAAGCTGAAGCTGAATTAGAGATTCCACACTGGTTAATAATCGCATTTAAGAGATAGTTACGAGTTTTCCCATCAAGCTTACGTCTAAGTAAGAGACAACAGAGGAATTTACTTTCTTTCATTCCTTTTCTCCGGTGAGTTTTACATGTGTTTCTCATGTGTTATTAGCAGACAGCGTGTTTAATGAGTTTAAGCATGTAAAGTTATCCCTTGTATGTATTTTTGCTGATAACTCAGTTGTTCGATATATTGAGTGAAAATGTATTGATGAGATGTGTGTAAGCTAAAAACCAATCGGAGATTTAACATTAGTTTGAATGATTTGAAGTACCATGCTATGTGAAAGTGTAACGTGTAACTGCGTGGTATGCTAGTTTCCTGTATGTAGTGAATGCAAATGTTCAGAAAATGAGAATAGCTACTACAGTTAATGAATGAGTTTTATTTCCAGATCTGGTAGAGAGTATAAAGAGAGTAATTGAATGTTGCCCTGCTATGCAGGTTGGTTTTTCTTGGATGCATGATTTAAGAAAAAGATTTCCTTTGGAAAATTCGCCATTTGGACACGAGGCAGCAGAGCGGAGGGCGGGAAGGATCATCTTGCCTGCATTACTTAACTGCTACTACTCACCAATTCATTTCATCAGTCAGATAAGCTTGAGATTTCGACCTACTTTAAAAAAAAACATACTACCCGGGTAGATGGACTTTGGATTTATTATTTTGGGGTTAAACAGAGCTCTGTGGTCATTTTATTTTCTATTTCTGTTTGATAACTGATGTAAATAAATGCCGGCTATATGTTCTGAGTTTTTATATTTCTCTCCTCTTTTGAAAAGTTCCTTAGAAAGGCAGCACTTCACTTTTATTACAATAAGTGCCCCTTACAATTAGATTTATTTTGTAATCTAATTACTCAAGGTACTATACAATTAGTTACTCACAAACCTGGTCACCATCACGCCACATCCGTTTGTGGTGATACATTCAAGTTTGTTTCAGCCGACACATCACCCATGTCCACATGACTACAGGATATGCTTTGCACATCCAGTTGCTGAACCACTGCAAGGTGTTAAAATGCTGTTGTTGTCAGATTTCAGAACAGTCCCTGAAGTCTCTGTGTGGCACACATTGACTCTGATCAATTGACTGTTGTGAGATACACAACCCATCCAAGCTCTCTGAGGCCACAGCCGAATTCACATAATATGCTACCATTTAGCTACTGAGATATTATGAATCAGTCGTGTTTTGTCTTAATATATAAAACACATTGCTCTTTGCAATATTACCAGTATTCTAGACCCGGCTCCTGAACTACATCATTAGGCTGCATTTCAGTCATACTAATGTTCGGATGAGTTGTTCTGGTGTCGAGATGAAAAGGTTGAACATGTTTCAGCCACTTTGTGGTATTCTGCGCTCATTTGTCAGACAACTGGACACACCTCATAGCAATAGTTCACATAAATATCAAGCCCTTTCTCTTCTTATTACTTCAGTAATTACCTCACTGCACTCTGTGCTCATGTGCTGTTGTACAGAATGTGCTACTCTGGTTTAAGCTTCCCTAATGAATGGACATGCCATCTAAAATGATATGCACATATTCAGTATTACTTCTGATCCACTGCATTTACCATGACATTTACCCGGTGTGTGCTATTTTCATTATAAGTATCTTCACATTTTCACTCACAGCCATTAGACTTCAAATTCCTGTGTTTTTTAAGATTAGTATAGGTAGATTATTTACAAATTAGATTACATTACATTCTATGGAAGTTTGCCTTGTGTAACACTCATTCAAACTCTTTGAAAGTTTGTTTTCATTCATTTGCCCTGATTCCTTCAGTTACAGCCATTTGTCTGGCTTGTGTATATTGTGCAACTGTGAGAAATATGTTGTACAGAATGAAGTATCAGTTCTTGCTATTCTCTCTGAAAATACCTGGTGAGGAGAGTGTTCACATGAAGGAAATAATTCATGAGTTTGCTATTAGGAGGCCCGTAGAGCACATCTGAGGAGAGCGATCTGGAGGTTTTGTGTTACATTGAGTTTCCCTCTGCCAGTGCTGTAGTGATGTTAGCTAATGGGCTGTCTGCCAGCAGACTGGTTATTATTAATAGACTGCTGTGTCAATCGACCCTAGCTGTATCAGATTGCTGATTTGCTCTTTCTGTTAATTTTATTAAGGTGGTAATATTAGTTTCAGAAGTGGGGCCCTGAAATTCACAGACTGCTGACAGCAGTGTTGAACTATGATCTGACAGCCTGGATTGAGCTGGGACCACTTTAAATCTGTTGTGTATTGCTTGACTGAAAGGGCATGTTTATATGCTAAACAAAGCCATTTTAAGTCCTGGGTAATCATTTGTCCACTGTCATTATTATGACCCTTGGCAGCTTAAGCAGATTTTTTTTTTTTTTTGCATGTCCAAATTTCCGTCAATGATTCCCGGGACACTGAAAGACCGGGTACCACGAAACTTGGTGGGCATGTAACCCCACATGGATAGCATGGAACCATCGAACCAGCTGGACTGGACCCCGAAGGAGGGTAGGGGGTGACACAGTTCTCTGTGAATATCTTGAGAACTGTAGGGCCTAGGATGACCAATTTTTTCCGTATGTTTGCCTCCAGGGGTCATGTTAACCCATTCCATGTGCACACATGTGCATAAACAGATACACACGCATACACATACATTTACAGTAATCATCATTATGACACATACTCACACAGTAGACATATGTACGCATGCATGCACATGCACAAAACACACATCGCGAGGCAAACACACAAGCACACATACATACACACACACACACACACACACACACCACCCACACATAAACATAAACTTGTACACGCACACATGCACACAATTCAAAAAATTTTTCCCGTCATCTACTCCCTGAATTTTTGGTCATTGATACCGGGACACCGAACCACCGGGTACATGAAATTTGGTGGGTATGTAGCCCCACTAGACTTTTATGCAAAAATTTCATTTCCTAAATAACTACCCCATCCCGGTAGTAAAAATCACTCATTTGTGATTTGCACCCCACCCCGGCAAAAATGCAATATTATTCTGCTTTAATCGCCCCTATCTTAAGTTAAGATGTTCAGAACTGCACCAAATTTTATGTGTATGATTGACCTGGCATTCTCTGGGGTATGCCAAGTTTCGTAGAATTTCATCCATGGGGGTCTAAAAATTAGGTTATGTGTACATTTAGTGACTGTACACTCATTGGCCTGTAAAATGGCGGTGCAAATACACATGCACACACACAGGCACCCACATACTATCGGTATTAGAGCGGCTGATACATAATTACAAATTCAGTAGGATTAAAAGAAAGCCAAAATAAATATTCATCATCATCATCATCATGGCTGCATTTTCAGTGGCGATAAGTAGTCGTTTGTCCACTAGATGGCGATCGTTGCAGTGAGGCGTAATTTTGTTGGAAGTTAAAAGTGGGTTGGAAGAACAATGGACGCTTCATACAAGGACTGTAATTTACGGGAAGCGAACATCTAATAAGGATAGGGCGATGTTCACATGAAGTGTAATTCCCATTTCTTCTTGAAGCCGAAATAAATCTGAGGATGTTTATCGGACATGCTTGGTTTTACTGCAGGTAACGTTAATCTTGTAATATCAATAAGGACCTAGGTAATGTTAATGTTAACCGTTAGCGTTGGTTGAGTGATGGAGGCCCATTTGATTGATTGCATTTGTAGAAAACTATAAATGCGGTTATACCAAGCAAATTGATAGCAGCACTGTTTGTATCTTTTCGACTGTCATTTATTGCACGTGCTACAAAATCATTCTGTGCAATGGAAGATTTACCAACGTTAACCCGGTCTGATACAGTTTTTGTACGACCGGAGTATTAGGGCCACACATGAAGAGAAAAATATTTTTGCCATGGCGAGATTAAACTCGACATGTTGACTTTAAAGTCGACATGCTGACATTAAACTCGACATTTTAATAAAGGAAATTTAATGCCTTTAACACAGTTTAAGCTTTATGTAGCCTACACTAATACACAATATGTTACACAGTTGAAAAATGGGCTTCAAATAGGTGTTATTTCAGATGGATTGCAGATATTCAGATAGATTGCGTCTTGTCTTTTAACTATCATTGCCGTCATCGTGAAGTGCTGTCTCATGGGTTATGGAAACTATGCCGTTTAGGCTAAAGAGCTAGAAAAATATATGTATCCAATGATGTTTCTATACAAAATGTTATTTCACTCTGTTTTACGTGGTTAAGGCCACTGCACATCCAAATAACTGCCCTTCATGACCCACGGCGTCACTCCATAGGAGAACATGGCAAAACTAATTTTTCTAAAACTGCTTTTCCATGTCTCACCTGCAATCACGTAGCCTATAGGAGGCTAGAAACACAGGTATAGCCTAAAGCATATATACTATTTTGATCTCGTGAGAGAATATGTGTGCATGCACTTTATTTATACACTTTTTTGTGCATATGTAGGCTACTAGCCTACATGGGGTGGTCGGGAGGACAGCTTCATTCGTCCCTCCATAGACATTCAGCAATGGGCTGTTTTGCATCCATTACAAACAAACAACGTGAAAGTCTAGGATTGGAGGCCTAGTATGCCTCTAGTGCATAAGATGAAGTTGAACATTTAGATGCAACAACTAAATGTTTAGAACAACACTTTTAATAATAGGCCTACAATAAATAAATAAACCGCTATGGCGTTTAGGCTACTTTTGACCATCGATTTATAAGCCTGTAACTCCATTGATAAGGACCTAACAGCAAAGTATTTGGCTGAGCAACGTAGGTTAATATGTTCTATGTTTTGTCCACATGATATAGGCCTAGGCCTATGTCTAATCATTGTTGCACTCGAACACTCTGAAGCATTGTTGCACTTGTTGCATTGTTTCATTCGTCCTCCCTTTCAATCGTCCCGAAGCGGTCAAACTAACTTTATTCTCTCCAAACTACGTACGATATTTTTTATTCTCAAAATGTTGTTTAAGTTTAATGGCGACATTAAAGTCGCCGTCAAGATTAAAGTCGACATGATATTTCAACTTTATTCTCGAAATGTTGAGTTTAATGTTGACAGGGGCGACTTTAAAGTCGACATGTCGAGTTTAATCTCGTCATGGCAAAAATATTTTTTTCCTTCATGTGTGGCCCTAATACTCCGTCGTAGTTTTGCCTATACATGCGTGAGACTGAGACGCCTGTTTATTTTGTTTTAAGTGCGTGCAGGGTGTGAGAGGGGAATCGATGTGCTTTGATTACAGCTTGGTAGTTGTAGTCTGTGAAATTAAAAAGCACGTGTGTGTGAAGTATCCAAACAATGACACCTTCATTTCATTATGGCTGCTTTAGCAAAACACCTTAAGCTACTGTGTAGTGGGTCCCATTTAGAAGTGGCTACTTCATTCTCGCTTTCCTTGACTCATGGAGCTGCGTGAATGTTATTACAACTTTTCGCCACGATATGACAGTTTAAGTCCGCTTGATACTGTAAGGCGTAAGTACGACGGAGTATTAGGGCCACACATGAAGGAAAAAAATATTTTTGCCATGACGAGATTAAACTCAACATGTTGACTTTAAAGTCGCCATGTCAACATTAAACTCGACATTTTGAGAATAAAGTTGAAATGTAATATCGACTTTAATGTCGCCATGTCGACATTAAACTCAACATTTCGAGAATAAAGTTAGTTTGAGAGAGAACCAATTTCGGGGACGACTGAAAGGGAGGGACGAATGAAACAATGCAACAAGTGCAACAATGATTCAGAGTGTTCCAGTGCAACAATGATTAGACATAGGCCTATATCATGTGGACAAAACATAGAACATATTAACTTACGTTGCTCAGCCAAATACTTTGCTGTTAGGTCCTTATCAATGGAGTTACAGGCGATAAATGGTCAAAAGTAGCCTAAACGTCATAGCCGTTTTTTAAAATTTATTGTAGGCCTATTATTAAAGTGTTGTTTTCATCTAAAGGTTCAACTTCATGCTTATGTACTAGAGGCATACTAGGCGCTCCCCAATCCTAGACTTTCACGCTGTTTGTTTGTAATGGATGCAAAACAGCCTATTGCTGAATGTCTATGGAGGGATCTAATTAAGCTGTCCTCCGACCACCCCATGTAGGCTAGCCTACATGCACACATATGCACACAAAGTGCATAAATAAAGTGCATGCACACATATTCTCTCCACGGGATCAAAATAGTATATGCTTAGGCTATACCTGTGTTTCTAGCCTCCTATACGCATTGCAGGTGAGACATGGAAAAGCAGTTTTAGAAAAATGAGTTTTGCCATGTTATCCTGGAGAGTGACGGCCTGTGGGTCATGAAGGGCAGTTATTTGGATGTGCAGTGGCCTTAACCACGTAAAACAGAGTGAAATAACATTTTGTATAGAAACATTATATCATTGGATATTTTTCTAGCAATTTAGCCTAAACGGCATAGTGCATGGTATTTCCATAACCGCGAGACAGCACTTCACGATGACTGCAATGAGTAGTTAACAGACAAGACGCAATCTATCTGAATATCTGCAATCTATCTGAAATAACACTTATTTGAAGCCCATTTTTCTTTTATGTAACATATTGTGTGTTAGTGCAGGCTACATAGCTTAAACTGTGTAGGTATATGTTTAAACAGTAGGGCCTATTGCGAGTTCAATGTCAGCATGTCGACTTTAAAGTCGACACGTCGAGATTAAAGTAGATATGATATTTCAACTTCATTCTCTAAAATGTCGAAGTTTAATGTCGACGCATGACTTTAGAAGTCAACATGTCGAGTTTAATCTCGCCATGGCAAAAATATTTTTTCTCTTCATGTGTGGCCCTAATACTCCGTCGTACGTAAGCCATTGGTTTCCAAAGGAGATTTTATTTGTGTCGCCAGCATAGCCTATTGACAATTTATGTTGTAAATAGGCCTACCTTATAATCCTACCTGTAGCTTAGGGAAGCTAACAGCTTTCTATTAGGATCTAGTTTGTTAGTTACCGCTTTGTCATAACTCCCTGATGCATTTTTTGCATTTAGAATAGCCAGAGCGTGTATATCTCAATCGGAAAATTAAACAATATCGGGTGCCTATGGACTAGGCTGGGTGAACCCAGCCTGATCTGCCCGCTATTTATTTTTGATTTCTTAAAGATTGAGCTTTGGTCTGATGAAAGCCAGACTAGCCATGGACCCTCAGTTAAACAATGCAAGGGAACATGAATCAGCTTATATTTGCACTAACAATAACGGACAAAAGCTCTTCAACTTTGGCCCGTTAAAATGTGTATGAACAGTCTAGCGGCGCATTTCATCAAGGCCCATTTGGACATGTCAGTTATTTGCACCACTGGTTAGATGTAAAACAGCATTTCGTTTCAGACTAGGCTACTGTTACTTAATTTGTGCATTAACAATAACGTTTCAGACTACTGTTACTTAATTTGTGCATTGACAATAAAATATTACATGAACTAAAGATGACTAAAATCTTATGTAGAAGAAGAAACATTCACAAAAAATCCATCCACCCAAAAATGACCTTTGTATTTGATAGCTGTTGAAAACGGCATGGAACTGACAGAGATGTTTTTGTTTAAAAATACATAAAAAATAAATAAATAAATAAATAACATTATGCTGATACCTTTTGCTTGTCCCAAATACAATGTAGCCTACAGGTGTAAAGTGACCTTTCATCAATCCAGTTGCAATGGATGAACTGTGATGAACTGTTTTGTGATTTTTAAAGGTTTTATAACAATGCTACATCTTCTTTGGCTATTCTACAATCTATTCACCTTTTCAGCACCAGTAGGCTACTTTCTGTGCAGCCCAAGACACACACACTCAGGCATGCCAAACAAGCATACACAAAAGTTTCAAGAGTGGGGGATGGAGTAAAATATGGAGACAAATTGAAGTGTGATTTATTTTCGCGGAACAGATGTACAGGACTGAGCGGCGGTCATATTTTGTACCGCTATGCGGTACATCTAGTTTATATAGATTTGGTGCAAAGCGTAAACAAATAAATAAAACTTGTTAAATTAAACTTTTGTTTGGATACAATCAATCAAATATTTGCACGTTTTGCTGATCTTAAGGACACATTTCAATATCACATTGAGAGACAAGAGGATTACATAAAAACAGAGAAAATGAGTCATTTTGTTTAAGAGCCTTTGGAGAGATTTTTCTCTTCAAATGGAGGACTTGAGATGAAAGAAATACTTCATGTAGGTGCCACTACTTCCTTGACAGGAAATGTTATGAGGACATTCCTCCTGCAGACACTGCAGTAGCAGCCTACTCTGTGAGGATTTATTTGTTTGATGTTGATATTATTGAGAGAGAGACATTTTTATGACAAAGTCTCTTAAGTGTACTGCCTGTTGGGCACACTAGGCTACAAGCAGGATACGAACATGAATTTAATGGCATCCCTGTCATACACAATTTTCAACTATCATGTTTTCTTTTTTATACACATTGACAGTACATTTCAATTCTAAAGTTTGCATGAGAACTATGAAATAGAGAAAGAATATATAATGGTATAGAGCTCAATGGTGAAAAAAAAATCTGGCTTCATCACAGCAGCAGTGCATGCATATGAGCACTTAAGGTAACATAGCTACAAAACTGTAAAGCTGTGATGTTTGTATGAACAGAAGCTGAACTAAGTGCAAGTGTAACATCTGATAGACACAGGCACATATTGCTAGATGACATTGTGAACTGTTCTGTGACGGGCAGATTGTCTGGTTCTGCCGATTGAGAAAGAGAGCATTTCTGAAACACCTGATCAGGTGGCTCTGCTCAGGTCCGATCTTGCCACCGAGCTCTTTGGAAATGGAGGCTGAAATGGTGTCTTTCACACTCTCCATGTAGACATAGCAAAAGTGTGGGATTGATCTCCAGATTGCCACTGGTCCAGAGTCGAAGAGTGGAGTAATACCTCGCAATGGTCATAACATAAAAGCAGTAGCAAAATGACACTGAACTCTTTCTGAGATCTCTGATGTCCTGGAAATCATGCAAATAACTGGCCTGTCAGATTTCGGAATTTTTTGATGCTGCTTTCTCTCATCAGATTGATTGCTGGGGAACCTTTGACAGAATAAAGTTGGGCAGTAAAGCCATTTAATCAGCCTTTGAAAATCAGACTGATTGAATGGATTGGTATAAGATTCAGATCCCTTTGTGGGATCACACAGATGAGTCAAGTAGCAGACAAAGCCTTGTGATAAGTCTACAGTCACCAGAGATGGCCTGTCACCCAGACCTGTATGTTCTAACAGGAAAGCCAAATAATCCAGCCAGGAGAGCACAAACAAAGACCAGCAGTCAGGAAATTAACAAAATGAAGAGATGCTAGAGACGCCTGCAGGTCTGTAACATCAGAAATATAAATGCACTATTTGTGTTTTGTACTGTTTTGTACTCAAGTGCCATGGCCAGTTTACACACATGTAGTCAGACAGAGAGCACAGTTGCAAAAATGTAACAGTAACCTGATAATGTTCTGATAACTTGATATATTTGACAGTGTTGTATCATCCCACATATGCTTACTAACGGTGTATTGACATGGGTCTAGTATGAAAAACCTGTCCACTGAACAGCACAGCAAACTGGAAGCAGTGTCATTTTTCACTGGGTGTGCATGTTATAATGCTTCAATCACTGGCTGATATCCCACATACAGTGTTTGAGGTAACAAAATGCTCTTGTAAGTACTGTACAATTGAAACTAATGAGGCATATTATGCAAGCATATCAGCCATATATCAGCCAACACATATCCAGTCCAGGATTGTTCAGTGACTGACAAACACTTTTTCCAGCTTGCATCAGCTTCAGCACTGAGGGCAAGTGCTTTTCTTTGCATCTTTGCACTGAGAATAACTCACTGTGTCTGGGTCCAGGTCTGCTCAGTGCCCCCTATGATGAAGCATGAACAAGACATTACGATGGATATAGAGGAGCCTGTTGTGAGGTACAGGCCAACCAGAGAGGTTGTACACCCATCATGGTCGTCATTCAAATCCATTGAATCATAGCACCACAGTATGTGCCCCACTATCATGGATATGATTATGGTTATGTTTGCTTAGCTGATGCTTTTATCTAAAGACTCTTACAACATAGAATAACAATAAGCATTACAGTAGCATTAAAGGGAAACTTGGCAACTATTTCAACGTAATAAACCCGTTTAGAAATCATTTGGATGGTTAAATGACCTGTTCCGGTGAAAATGGTGACTTTCCCCACTAGCCCTAAGCGTCCCCAGGTGGAAAACCAACCTTGCAACATTGAGACTACCGTCCGGAAAGAGAAGTGAGAAACAAGAAACTCGTTTTAAATCGTGTTTCTTACCTTGTAACATCCACATAGTTCTGCCAAACGTATGTTAACCATCACTTGAAATGTAACACTGTTGCATGAATTCATGAATTCCATGTCATGAGAACTGGGTGAGACCCATAGACAGTAAAAGAAATGGACAAACAGATCCCATAGACTTTGATGGAGACAAGTGAAGTCTTTTCCGGTTGATGGCCGAGTGTACTATGCAGCCTCAAACTGAGCTTGACGACGTAGATGTGACGTGGGCAACCTGTCTCTACTAATCTCTACTGTGCGACAGAAAATGTCATGACATCATCGTTAGTCTATTTTATAACAGCTGTTACGGGGCCATAATGTGAGCAAGGTAATGGAGCCTTTCATACATTGTTGTGTTTCTTTAGAAATAAATAATGGACAAATAGTCTTTAAATGCTTCAGATGTAAAGTTATTCACTGTCAAAGAGACACAAAAATTAAAAGGGTTCAATAGAATGCTAGCAGTAGGTACGCTTTCCGGATGTTCGCTTACCCCCTTGGTGAGACCATCCGTAAAGAAATGTTTTTCCTCGCTTTGAACACTAAAGGGCAAACCAGGTGTGGTTGCCATATGGTGCAACAGTAGCGAAAGTGAAACTAAAATACAAAAGTTGGCCTGTGTGTCGGATCTGATCCAACCTGATCTACTCGACCATGTTACACCTTTTCATTAAGTTTCATGGAAGTTGAGTCATTGGGTTTTTGCCTTATCCTGTACACAGATGTATGGACGGGCAAAAAGACAAACCACACCAAAAACTGTCAGGGTTGTGCAGGAGGACCCAAGGGCAAAACTCAACCAGGCAGAATTACGGACAAAACAGAATTTATTTTTAACACGAACTTTACATTTAAAGACTTTCTTACTTACATATGGGACTTTGACTAGACAAACAGCGAGACGATCCGACAAGGAACAGAGAAACAGGAGGGTAGAAATACACAGAGCAATTAACAGAGAGACAGGACTGGACGAAACCAACGAGACAATAACAGGGAACAGGTGGGGCAGAAATGGAGGGAAAACAAACAAGACAGGAAGCACAGACCAAATAAGGAGATGGGTAGGAGACAAAGACTGGTGACAGGCAGGGCACATGGGGAACAGGCAAAACAAAAAGGACAATACATTACATTACATTACATTACATTACATGGGGTAAACAGTTTTAGCAATTTTAGGACAAAACAAACACAGGACAGTAAGAATAACGGTGAGTGCTGTTTTAACAATGTCAGCGGCTGGTGAGTGCTAGGATCAGTAAGACTTGTTGTAAGTGTTGCTATGAGAGTAGATGTTCTCTAAAGAGCTGGGTCTTCAGGAGTTTTGAAAGTGGAAAAAATGTCCCTGCCCTTGTAGGAACTGGAAGTGTGTTCCACCAACGAGGAACAACAGATGAGAAAAAGTTTGGACGGTGGTAGAGCTAGGCGTCGTTAGATCCAGAACATCTGGATAGTGTAAGTCTGTAAGAGGGGCATTCAAGTAGGTGGGAGCAGAACTGGAGACTACTTTGTAGGCAAGCGTTAGAACATGCGGGCCGCCATAGGTAGCCAGTGTAGCTGGATGAGCTGGGTAACATGTGCCCTTTTGGGTTGGTTGTAGACCAGGCGCCGCATGCGTTCTGGATCATCTGAAGTGGTTTCACTGCGCAGGCTGGGAGACCTGTCAGGAGGAGCATTGCAGTAGTCGAAGTCGTGGATGACATTGCCTGAACCAGAAGTTGGGTAGCATCTTGTCAATAAGTCCTGGTTTTCATGTTGTAGACTGGAAGCGGCATGACCCGGGCGACTGAGGCCATGATCTGAGAAGTTTAGTTGGTTGTCGAGAACAACTCCTAGATTTCTTGCAGTCCTGGTCGATTAAAACAGACAGGGAGTCCAATAGGTAGTGGTGTATGGTAGGTTTAGCTGGGATGACCAGCAGTTCAGTCTTTGAGAGGTTCAGCTGGAGGTGGTGTGCCTTCATCCATTAGCTATGTCTGAAAGGCAATCCGAGATCCGTGCTGAAACCAGGGGTGGGTCAGGTGGAAAGGACAGATTGAGCTGTTATCGTCTGCATATGGTATTCGGACAATACACAAAATGGCCACCAGGGTGGCACAAACCAACGGTGCTGGGGCTGGACTAGTGGAGAAACACTGAAGAACTGGGAACCAAGCGGTGGAGACAGAACTCTGCAATATCAGGGTAACTGGAACACACTCCCCCTACCAGCTAAGTTGTACTGTCCGTTTGATTATTCTATTATTCATGCTGGGGTTGGAAGCTGGTAAACTCTGGGTTCCGCTAAGTCTTCTGTAATAAACTCTGGGTTCGCTAACTACGTTGTTGGTGCTTCGTTTTATGTGTAGGGACCCTGAGAAAGCTACTGATTAGGTTTGGTACCGTTTTGAACAATATAACTGGTTAAAATGCTATTTGGGAAGCGTTTAGCTCACGGCCCTATAGCGTGTACCGGGAAAAGCTCTGTAGTGGTTGATCAACGAAAATACTGTCTCCTCGGCTTATTTGATGTGTTTTAATGCATAAAAAGATCCTGGGGTCAATTTTCGCCTGAGTAACTCTTTAACATTTGATGAAGTCATGTTTAAAATTCTTCTTTTTGTTTTTCATTTTGGACATATTGTGTGAAATGTTATTACAGAGGGTGTACAAACACTAAAGTTTCCAGTTATGGCCCCAGCCGTGGCGCAACTGGCTGGGACACCTGCACCGTATGCCGGCGACCCGGGTTTGATTCCCGCCCTGTGGTCCTTTCCGGATCCCACCCCGACTCTCTCTCCCACTCACTTCCTGTCATTCTCCACTATCCTGTCAAAAAGTTTTCAGTTATATTCCTCATACTCGTTTTGTGGAGCGGCACCGGTAGGCTATCAAAAGCAGATTTTGATTTTCATTACCACTGTGTAGCCAAGCCTTATGCCATACCCAAGTAGCCTAAATCGAGGTAATTTTTAATTATGCATGATTTATGTTGTTATTGAATTCGTTGGCTGGGATTCCTCTCGGCAACAATTATGTTTAAAGGTAGCCTCCTGCTTTTTCAGAAGGGGCGGCAGGCAGGCTACTGACAGAGCGATGTACAGTGGCAGAGTGACGCAAAGTGGTACTAAAGTTTCACGCAGCTTCACGCTGCGTAATGCGCGACTGAAGTGACCATTTCAAAGTAATGCCCACTGTATATGCCAGAGTATTTTATCGAGGAGGTTGTTCATATATGATTGTAACCTATAGTATGGAAAATAAATAAAAGTTCTGGAACATATGACCTGTTCCGGTGAAAATGGTGACTTTCCCCGCTGCGCCTAGCGTCCCCAGGTGGAAAACCAACCTTGCAACATTGAGACTACCGTCCCGGAAAGAGAAGTGAGAAACAAGAAACTCGTTTTAAATCGTGTTTCTTACCTTGTAATATCCACATAGTTCTGCCAAACGTATGTTAACCGTTCGCTAGCTTGTAAACAAATACATGTGCTCGTTACCTTTTCCCACAGTTTGAAATAGCATAATACACAATTTCTCCAGCAGAGGGGGAAACCCTGCCAAGTTTCCCTTTAAGAGTAACATAAAATCAAATAAATCAAACCAAGACAGCACTCAAGAGAGGGCAGTCCATGTTGCTCTCTAGATGCAAGCGGCACCAGTAGGCTATCAAAAGTATATGACCTGGGTTTTCTGGTTTTCAGCAAATGTATGACATTCTTGATAATACAGCATTTCAGGAACATTTCACTCTAATATGTCACCAAAAACAACAACAAAAGAAGAATTTTAAACCTGATTTAATCCAATGTTAAGATTTCTGTACTTGAAATGTATGCAAATTATTGTGTATTTCATTATAATGGCTCATTTACAGATTTATACATAATATTTCAGAAAACGTTTAATACAAAAGATTATTGATATAATGTAAATAATCAGCTGTGGAGGTTTTGTGGGGATATCTATTAGTTATGATTTTTAGCCTATTCACCCAATAATATATCTCTTCTGCGTGTATAATAGACATGGTGATAACACACAATGTTATCACTTATTTTCTAACTCTAGGGTGGTATACCTTGCCAAACATCACTATGAGACTTATTCCCCTCAGATGGTATCGACCAACCCCTCTGGCTCAAGGACTAGTAAGATAGAAACTAAGAATGAGAACCAAACTCTGAGTAAGAACATATCTATGCACTGAAACATCACACTTTCAGCCAAACTAAGATATATGACTAAACCAGTGGACAGAAAATGGCCTGATTAGATGTATGTGTGGGAGAGTATAGTATAAAAAAAAGTGATGTGTGATATTAAATGGTTGCCCCTGGACGTGAGGCTGGGCGGGTGTGGTCCCCAGCTGCTGATTTGGTCAGAGACTTTTCATTAGTCAGGATTATTGTAACCGGAGGTGACTGCCCTTACATCTACTGCCCCGGCAATTAATCGAAAATGTTTCAAGAGGCACCGAGGCAGATCCCCTGATAAAGCCATCTACTTTATCTTGGCCAGTGCGAAACTTTGCCGTGGAGACAGTGATGTAGTACCCAGACATGGAGGAAAGGTCACAGCTGAGCCGTGGCGCTGTTCTGGACCCCCTACGACTACAGCAGCACCAAGTCTGGTCCATGCCAACTCGAGCTGTTTATGCATGGCAATTATGAAGCAACCTTTTTCCCCCATGTGTAGGGGGAACAAAACAACAGTGACAGAATGCTTTGCAAATCACTAGTAGTTGTCCCATGCAATTTTTTTGTCATACCAAAATCTTGAACAATATTTCTGACATATCCAGCATGTGCTTGTGTTCACGCTGCTAACATTTTGATTTCCGGTGTTTTCTCCTTCTCCAGTTACTCAAGAACTCTAAGCAGACTCCCAGCAGGCCATCTGACCTTTAAAACAAATCTGTCTCGGTAACGATATTGTTGTTGTGCGCAGAGGCAGAAGAAGGGAAAAATAAACACCCGTCCCTGTTTATGGTCATGAAGAGATAGCAGTGCAGGGGCTCCAAAGGCCGCAGATCAGTCACTGTTTCCCGTGGACAGACTGCAGACATGTCTACCCTCACGCGCCTTTTCGGGCTGCCTGGAGCAGCCTGACCTTTGCCGGAAAAACTGATCGTTAGCGATATCGGCCGAGCCCTGTTTCATTCACTTTCTCCTTGACTACCTTAAGGCCTGCCACAGCTCCTCTGCTTGTGCTGGGAAAGCAAAATATATTCCTCACTGTTAAAAGAGGGATGTATCAAGTCAATATGTGGATGTGGAATAATAAAATTAAAAATAATATACATAAAATACAACAGTTTTGTACTTCTAAACATTTACATGTGGTAAATATATCGCATGTATTTTTAGATCCTTTGATCCAAAACATCCCACAGGGAAGGAAGCCATCCTATCAGGATGCATATGTACATATGTACATAGTTGTCTGTACTGGAGCTGATGTCTTGTGAACATTTACCAGACATTGCCACCATATGGGTCCACCTTCACATACAGTATGCAATGCACAGGCTTCAGATCCAGCCCATGGGGATACCTGTATCTTTTTTCTGTGTTCTTTACAGTTGAATCACATTGAAATTATACTCTTGATTCCACAACCCAGGAGAGTAGAAGACATATTTTCTTTTCTCAGAACATTACATCTGTGGATGTTCTTTGAGAAGTAAACTTTTTAAAAAATTATTCAAAATGATTGCTTGTGGAGCTTGAAAAGGGAAGGGCAGCTATCGGAAAGCTGTCTATTAGAATGATTTACCTGCTCTTCAAATTCTGCCTCGCAAAGACGTGGATGTGCAAAATCAAACCCATCAAACCCTTTTTGCCTGTGATGAAATAGGACTATTGATAGATCATTGATAGATCAACTATTGATAGATCATCTCTACTTTATAAGGGAGGTAATTTTGCTTTTCACCAACCCCCCAACAGGAGCCATAGTGCCATCAGGGGACTCTATGAAACAGTACTTGTTCTCATGAGACTGTTCTCATTCTCACATGACTAATCACATCCTGCAGGGAATATGGGCTTTAATTAAATGTTTCCTGGGCTTTTAATGAATACAAATTGTGATGACATTATGTGCTGTTTCACTCATATAGATCTTCAATCAGAGTGTCAATACCTGACTGTTTGATTTCAACCTGAAACATGTGTCTAAATACAGTACATGTATGACACAGTGGAAAAGTATTACAAGGTCCAAGTCTGAGACAGCATGTATCTGGTAAACAAATTAAAAAGGACATAGCTTTAGATATTTAGATGTTGCTCATAATCCCAGACTCCAGATGCATGTTGGTTTCATTTTTAGAAAGTGCATGGCTATAACCAGTCCAGACATCTAACGATTCTTCCTTTTGAAGCTCAACATGACAGTTGGGAACACACTGCACAGGCAGTCTATTCACTGAGCTCATTAAAGATGTAGGCTTGCTTGGGAACATTCTCAGACAGTGTTTAGTGTGGGGTGAAGACAGACACAAACAGTTCCATTATCCCTGCACCTTTCACAGCTACCACAATGTGGTCGGGATTGGCCAGCTGTCATTGGTCTCTCATCTAAGATCTTAATACCATGAAAGGGTTCTCAGAACTGACTGCATCACTTAATCATTTAGTGGCCGGCAGAATCAATACCAGGTCTTCAGGCTGAGCTAAACTTAGGGTGGTCAATAAGGGGAAACAACCTGATTCAGACACCAAGGTCATGATGTTTTATCTCACCAGCAAAAAGCATCTCTGTTATCCCTTTGAGGGTGTGAGGGTTGTCGAGGAAAGCACCAGGCAGTTTTTAAATTGCTTTTAGGTTTTGAACCCATTCAGCCTGTGGTGAACAAACAATTAGATGAATCATATGAATGCAGATTTTGTGCTAAACCACATCTTCTCTAGATATAAGTGTAGAGGCAGACTGTATTTTGGAAATGGTTTAATGAAGTTTGTGAAATGAGCTCTGACAGCTAAAGTAAATTACTGTAAGAAGCAAGTCCTTGATTATACCATGAAACTTTATCCCCCTGGGGAGATTTTTCAGACAATGACAGTCTTGCATTAGGATTTTGTTTTTCCTTGTCAGCATGGTTTTCAGAATATCAATGTTGTGTGTGTGTGTGTGTGGTGTTTATGGTATGTCTGTGCTGAGCTGATAGCTCTCAGCATGTGGCCAAAGCAATGGCAGGCATGTGATTCAATGGCACACAATAACAGCGCTATCTGAGAGCCCGCTGTACGCTCCACCTCTCCCACTCTCCAAGCTCAATGGCCTACCTGCGGATGAAGAGTTAAGCATCCATTTCACAGGCGTCTCCAGTCTCTCATTGCTCCTGGAGAGAGAGAGAGTTTTATTTAACACCTACACAAAACAAGACATTTATTCATCTTATGAAACTGTCATTTATCCAGTGTCCTACTTTTTGAGCGGATGTGTCGGTCATACAAATATTGTTTGGATATAAAGCATACCCTGCTCCATACTCTAGTGAAAGCATGCTTCAGTACATTTTTGTAAAGTTCAGGCAACATCATCTTGAAAGATTAAAAGGGATCAACTGAGAACATAGGACAGAAGGAGTTTCCCACACAAGACCATTTAGAGGCCAAGAAAGATACAATACCCCTTAAGCAGAGAAACTGACTGGATAATCTGCCTTTAGAAAAATAATATCTCTCTAATGGATGCTGGTAAGACCCAGTGAGAGTAGGTGAAGAGGCTGAAACAAGTCTTTTTGATGCCTGCTCAAAGTAGGCAGGCAACAGAAAACGAGGTTGTCACATAGTCAGCACAAGGAAAAATCAACTGAGTGGATGATTATACGATTAACTAGTTTGACAACTTTGGTATTGTGTTTGTTGGTATTTTGTTCATTACATTATTGTGTTGGTAAATAACCTGTGTATTGATATCCCTTGCAGATAACAATACAATATCCTCATAACAGCGGACAGCATTATTAAACAGCACATTAGATAAACTGAACTGACCATTTAGTGCTGACATAAATCTAGTAAAGAAATAGATTAAAAACTTATATCTATTTATATATCTTTGTCTGAATTAACAATATATCAGTCTATTTATAGCACCACAGTATTTTGTTACAATCGTAAGCAGTGCAGTTCCTTCATGTCTTTGAGTTCCTTCATGAGTCTTGATGAATCACTCTTCAAGCAGCCAACCCCCTTATCCCTGTCTGTGAATCTGTGGCAAAATCCATCATCATAATGATAAAACTATTTATTTAGAATTCCCTACAGTGTTGACTCTTTTTTATAGTATCATAGTCATATTGAAAATTCAATGACTGTATAAAAAGTGTGCACACTAAAGTGAAGCAACCATGGGTCTACCACCCTCAGTGGCTGGCTGCAGTACAGTGATAAAGAAGACAGTGTTTTGGCTCTGGTCTAGCTGGAGCTGGTTCCCACATCTGCCATCACTGCTGCCATGCTCCTGCTCAGTGCAGCTCTTCGATGACCTCTTCAATCGCCGCAGGCTCCACGTCACTCACCAATATAGCATCAGACCGCAATACATAGACTTTTCTGTGGCTCCTTACAAATGATTCAGTACAGGCACAAGCATTCAGACACTGATAAAGGATGGCACATGAGTGGGGTTCTAATACACATGCACAGCATACAAGGCAAGGCAAGGCAAGGCAAGGCAAGGCAAGGGTGGACACTGACTACGGGTTATCATGTATGACCATTTCAAAACTACATGTATGTATCATGTATGACCATTTCAAAACTACATGTATGTATCATGTATGACCATTTCAAAACTACATGTATGTATCATGTATGACCATTTCAAAAGAGTTTAGGGAAAAGTTTAGAGTGAGGAAAATAAATAAATTCTGGCTTTACTGGCAGAGGTACACAGTGTGTCAGAGTGTTAGGTTGCTTACACCCTTAAAATGTTAAAGATGGTGGTTCATAAGAACAAGGTACAGCAGCAGGCAACAAAGGTACTGGTCAATGGCACTAACTGTGAAATGTGGTGGAGGATCGGGTGCTTCAGCAAGATTTAAATCAGGAAGAATTGTCTTTGTGAAGGATTCGTGAGTCAAAGCACCTGTAAAATGTGAAGGACATGCAAAAACACAGGTGATTATATTAGTATTGTGTAGTAAAGTGAACATACACTTCTTTCCTTTGCAGTAAGGTTACTGCATGTTATTTATTTTGATAAATTGTCATTATGGCAATATTTTATTTAGGAGAAATACTAATTTTGAATTAAGTCTGTGGGAAAAATGGTTAAACAAGTAAGCTAAAACAAATGAGATCAAAAGCTAAACATTACAGATAGATGTGGGCTCACTTTGGCAAGCAATGGGTCACTGTTTCTCTTGTTATACAGTATAATATGGTGTAACAGCATATTAATGCTTTGTAAAGTTTTCATTAACCTATAGGCATTTATAAATCATTAATAACAATACCCTTATTGTAAAGTGGTACCAAACATGTTCCAGACATCAATGCAGCTCACACTAAAAATGCTATTGTTTTGCTAAATCTTTCTCAGTGTCACACAGTGAAAGTTAACATGTTTGCTATCTGACACCCTGTTCGACCTCTGGCTACACATATCCTTGACTGCATAGGCTCTGGCTGGAGTTTGGCTCCACTGGACAAATGGAGGAAAACTGAGACCATTTTTTAACAAACTACGTTATATAACTGTTTTTGTTCAACTTTTCCTTGTACTTATATGACAAATCCTTTTCAAGGTCCAAGCTCATGTTGGAAAGGGAAAGCACGTTAGTCAGAGAGCAAAGAGAATACGCTGCACTGATCGGAATCATGTACAAACATCAGTCACAATCTCTGGGCAAAGAAGGGCTATTAAAAATCTCACAAAAATGACCTGTCAGTTGGGAAGTAAGACTTGACGTTATTCAAGTATGAGCCAACAGCTCTGTCAATACGCTAGTTATCCCACAGTTTTGGCTGGCAGTACCAATCAACATGGTGGCACTGATCACAGTTAAAAAATAGAATTGTTGAAGAGTAGGTAGGCAGACATATGCAGACCATCACAATATCGGCAGTCTCTCCTGCATGGGTCATCTGAGTCCTTTTATTGCATAAAATTGCACATCTTCTGTAAAGGGAAGTGGATGGATTGGCATATACCCTCAGTAAAGCCTTGAAAGCAATCAATCTGTGGAAAGGTCAAAGACATCAGGGTGCCTTAACCCAGAGCTCTGGGAATCAGAGGCCGTGAACCGGCTCCAGGAAACTGTAAATGATCCAGGTCCCTCAGCCCCTGGAGCTTTTGCCCGACTGAGATACAAGAGAAAGGCCCTCGTTATCTCCCTTCAGTTTTAAATTGGAACTTTCTTTCTCCAGCATGAGTGATGATGACATTGTTAGTCAGCCGGGTCAAAGCCAGGCCATTAGTCCGTATGGAAAACAATAGAGGAAGATCACTGTCACCTAGACAACCCATCAAAACTGACACTATGTGGAAATTCAATATTTACTGTCAAAATAATCACTGACTTCTGGGCAAATACATTGCAGATTGATTTGTTTCTGTAGTGCACTACTGACTGTGCCAGATTTTGAAAATATTACCATTTTTAAAAAACAGACAGTCCTCCTGAAACTTCACAAAACCTTCAGAAGGTGTGTGGGAAAACAAAGTGAAGAAAGAAGACAGTGTAATTGCTGTTGGAGGTCTGATGTTAACAGAAGGAAGTGACCTTCAAAGTCCAGGTACTAAATCACTGTCTCGGTTGCAAAAGTTTCCAAGATAGCTCAGTGAAAGACTTTATCAGAGAATCTCCTTCGCTGCCTCTTGAAGTCTCTTTAATTGATTGTGGAGGAAACCAATGCCAGTGCTATCACCTTTAATGGAAAGAGTGAAAGAGGTAAATGATGTCTTGGGTTGAGGCTGAGTGCTCTATCTACCAGTCTGCATATGGCTTTGCCCACCTATGAGAAAGCTAGTCATAACAACACAAATATTTGTTTTAAGGTATTCTTCTGTCTACAATGTTTTATCATACTTATGCAGACAATTTTATTTGTACTAATCAGTGTCTCTAACAAACCTGCAATTGTATCTCAATGAGCCCATAATCTGACTGAGAATTTATTTGCAGGTCAAAATGATAACCCATCGCAGTCCTCTATTAAACCATTATTTGGCTATAGACAAGAGGCAGGCATTACTTAAAGTCAACATGTAACAGATGTTTAATGGATGGAAGCCATCATGGCCATTAGGGTACATGATTTCCCCACATCATGCAAAGTAAGAGGCACAGTAATCACAGTAATAGCACGGTATCTTGTTGCTGGACAGCAGTGGCAGCTGGTGAAAGTGGGTGGGTGGGCTGCTGCCAAACCCCTTGCAAACAGTCAAAAGGCAATCCTCTAATGAAAAAAAAGAAAACAGGTGGTTTCCGCTAACAACATTTCTAATGTTGATAAAGTCAAGTAATTGTTTATTTTACAAAAGGGAGAAAACTGAAAGCATTCAATGCAAATGTTAGCCTACATTCCCTTCCAGCGACATTCTTTGACAAAATCAATCAACACTGTATAATTCACAATAAAGAGGCCTCACACATGGATTCTGATCATGTTTGTAAAGGCCTTCACATCATCAGTAACATCATGCTGAATTTCCCCCCCAAAGCTGGGACTGGATTGAGATCGGAGCCTGCTTCTGGTCATTGTACTGCTCACCCACTGTAATTAACACAGTGTATGAGGATTGATCTTCGGAATCACATCAAGCGTGCACCAGCTACTTCTGAATCATCAGCTCAAAACATGGCCATGATTCACATGACAGAGTGGAAGACTATTTATGAACATTTATTCAGTCGATTGTCAGGGGGAGAGCAAAAACATTGCAGCGCTGTGTGGAATCTGACGGAAGCCAGGTCAATCCACTAAATTGTTTACACATCATAGCTTGAGGTTTCGTGACTTGTCATCATCACCATACAATTCTTACATGTGGCTATGTTATGGCTATATACGCTGGTTATATGAGTGTATATGTGGGGCTGGGTTATAGACTTTTATATTTACATACTGTCAAATACTGTATGTTTAAAAAACATATTCGGCATGAACTCCAATTTAGAGATGTTCCATGCAGCTTGGTTAAGAAAGGCAGTGACCACATCTTGCATCTCAACTTAGGAAACCTGATCTTACAGAAATCTGTAAAATGAACACAAACTCCTAAGAGGAAACTGGTTGTTGTTTTACTATAGTTGGATGTGAGAAGAGCTGTGAGTAGGTGTGTTGTCAGCAGCAGTTTGACTTGACAAACTGTGCCAAACATCTGTTTGTGTTTGTGAACAGTTTCTTTTTCTTTAACTTCACTTCAGTTTACTTATATTCACTAAATTCAGAAGTGGCTTTGTTGTGGCCACTGTCATTCAGCAAGATTAATGAAATCCTAAGAAAGTTGTAAGTGAGTTGATAAGTTGCCAAGAATGTTATTCATGGACACTATAAAGCTTCAATACTTTGGGTTCCTATCTACAAACACAGAGTTCTTAGATGTTGTTTTCAAAATGTCCTTTCAATTACTTCAGCATCATCCGAAGAACACAACAGAAGTTCTCGCTGTGTCTTAGCATGAGAAATGATCTCCCTGCATATGCCATCAAACAGGCAGAGCAACAACTTTCATGAGATCTCAAAGCATCTAGTTCAAAGCGAAAGTTTCCTTAGTCGCTACAAGAAAATGTCTAGACATTTTACTTTTACTAACCAACTGGGCATTCAGACCTAAATATAAAGCAACTGATGAAATTGTATTTTGCCATGAAACCTAAAAAATTATGACTCATGCACAGAGAAGGTATTAACTGCTTATGGATGTAAATAAAATGCATGTTTTTCTGTATGGTTAGCTTGTATTTATTGAAGCACTTAAGCACATTTTAAATGATTAGCTTAACATTGTTTAATCTGGCCAATAATATTCAATTAACCATGTAAAAGTGTCTTTTTATGTTCATCATGTAACCTGACATTCTACAACTGACATTTTCTCTGTGAATATCACAAACTGTGAAAATGCATTCATTATATCGCACTATTGAAGCACAGCCAGAAATGGGACCCTATTTGGAAGCAATATAAATCAGCAGACTGACATCACGAAAGGATTCAAATGTGCAACGCTACAATAACTAAGTCCAGGTTTAATCTAAAATTAGAAAGATGAGCATTTCCAGCGAACGCTGCTCCCCTCCCCATCTCACTGTGTTGTGCAGAAGCTGTGCCTGGAGCATTTCTTTAAAGCGGAGTCAGATGTTCCACTGTGAAAGCTTATTAGCTCTGACAGAAGGCTTTTATTAGGGGAGGGGGAATCATCGCTTTTCATGGGTGTCTTTTCTTGTCATGTACATCATCCCCATAAAATATTAGGCTGATTAAGTCACAAACAGATGTAGAAGCGTGAAAGCCAATCTGTGTTTAACTGATGCACAGAAAGTTATTATTTTTTGTGTGTGTATTAATTATCAATATTATGTACATAACAATGAAGCCCTTGCTGTTGTTGGAGAGACCTTTTGCCCTACTCATTTATCTATTTGTACAAGATATTCAAACTAGTGCAGTCAGATACGCCTCATCCCCCTGCTATGGGGAACCGGGTGCAAAAGGTTCATACCACACAACAATTATCGGGGATCACCATGGCAACAGACACATCATGGGCGATGTGTGTTTCAGGAAGCACATGTTTTCATGCAAGGTGACAGGTGGGCTGGCCAGAGGTGATACATGGTAAATGTCATGTGCAATGCCTTGTGTAATGAGAGGAAAGAAGAGAGGGGTGACCATCCTCTTGCCATGGCCCCCGTCGCCCACTCCCAGTCCAGGGCGGACAGATTGATTTTTCGCTTCCTCCTGCAGCGAGGGAAGCCACTGGACCAGCACCAGGGAGCACTGCCTATCTGCAGCCATAATGAGAGCAGGACATAAACAGGAAGTGGTGGTGTCCTCAGGGGGAGACGAGACAGCTCACAGACGGATGCTCATGTCGCGGTATCTCACTTGGCCTGTGCAGGCCATTTTTTAATAGCAGGGGTGAATCATGCTTCAGGCAGAAATGGACAAAAGAATGGCGTGGTGAGAAGGTGGGGTGGGGAGCACTTAACTTGGCTAGAGCCAACTATCATAATACCATTGGTTTGGAAAATCACATAGGCTAGTGAGGTGTGCTACTCCTTTTCCTTTGATGTTTTGCGAGTTTATGAGTCAATTTATTGACAGAAAATTGGATTCGCTTAGGCAACAATGACAGGGCAGAAAGGCACTGTAGTGATCATTCTGTTAAGGCTTCCAGAGTCAATTAGGGCACTGTTATAGTCATTACTAGTGTTTGGCTTTGAGGTATCCCATAGGTTACAATATTTATTAAAGCTCTAATTCATTAGCATCTAATAAATGTTACTACCTCCAGTATGTGGAGCTACTTGTACTCTGTTATGAATACTAATCTTTACATGTCCCCTCTTTGAATTAAAATCACTCAATATATATGTTTCCTTTGCCCTGCAAAATTAAATTACAAAGTTCTTTGTTTGCTTTTGAAAGTGAAAGGGCACTAGATGTATCTTTTTGGGATATCTATGTGGTTCAATTAGTCTTGGTTGCTCCCACAACTCATCAGTCTCCACGTTGCTCCAGGCAATGCTCTCTTTTGTGCCCCCTCAGGACATTTTCTACTTTTGCCAAGTTTTTTTTTTTGTGCAAACCTGTGAGAAATCCGTACGGGGTGAAAAAAGAGGGACGGTTCAGTGACCAGCTGGTCAGGCGCCTCGCTCCCTCTCTCGTTCGGCATGGGTCCGCTCAAATCCCTCCTCACCTGCCCAACCTCTCCATCTTTAATGAGGAATTTGGGTCCTCACCTGACAAGGCCGCAGCAGGCCTCCCCTGCCATCTGGCCTCATCTGCATGCTGCCTCACCGGCGGCCTATGAGACGCGCCGCAGGAATTTTCCATCAATGTATCCGTCTCCAGTGACTGGCTTCACTAATATCTCAGGCAGAGGGGGGTTATGGGAACTAAGGCACTAAATTGCTGTCTGGAGATGATCCGTGGCTTTCAAAGGCGAAAGCACAGTGATGTTCAGCCGAGACCTGCAGCTCGAAGTAAATGAATTCCTCTTTAATCAAGTCAGACAAAAGTGCTCATAAGAAGCTTATAGTTTGGCCCTATTCATTTTTGTCCTCTGATGTTTTGTCCAGAAAACTTATCAGCATGTTGGTACTCCGCTATTTGTATTGTCCCTCATGATGCATATCACAGTGTCCACTCTAAAAAATATTTATAAAAATCTAAAATACCGGTAGGTTTAATGGGCTATCTAATTACCATTTGTAAACGGTGGTTATTTTAAAGTGCTACCTGCTAATTTGAGAACAGAAACAGAGAAACTCTAACTGTGTCTTAACTTTGGTGGGGGTTAATTAGAAAAGTTAACATCATTTGCTGAAAACATCAGCAAGATTGCTATCTTTCCAACAACTCAATGGCTTGCGGTAAGTTAAAATAACAAAAAGAATGGGATATGATCTATACAATTCAAACATTTGTGACACAAAGTTTGCCAAGCACATATATATACTTAGAGTTGTGCTAGCCTAGCCTAGAAATCTAGACAAATTACATTTGCTGTCAGGACTAGTCTAGCAACTCTCCGTTGGCTTGTGAGCTCGAAAAATTAAACTTCTATCAGGCCAATCAAATCGTGTATAGAGTCGCGGGCTTAACATAATGATTGATGGCAGAGTTGCAACGGTTTGGCTTGAATTCCTTGCTACTTGAAAACAAATAAGATAATGTTGCTGTTGGCTAACAGTGTGACACGAGTTAAGCTTTTATTAAGTTGGCAAAAGTTTGAACTAGCCAACTAGCTCCGCTGGTGGGAAACGCATGGGACTCATAGCGCTGTCCTATTGCATGCAGAGGGAATTTGAAAGACAACCGATTATCCCGCCCCTCGGACTGAGCACTGCGAACGGTGAGTGCCCAGACCCTACATTTTAATCTGGGTCTGACTCGTCAGGCTAGTGCTAGTCTTGATATATGTTCCAATGAAGCAGATCCTGTTGACATCAATCGATAAACTCAACAACTTGTTCTGTGTAAGAACTACAGTATAAATCAACTTTCTAATCTAACAAGGGTTAGAATTCTTCATGCTGTTGAAGTTGTTGGCTGTTAGACAATATGTTTTTGATTATTGATTTAAAAGTTACATTCTCACCTTTAAACTGAAAAAGTAAAATGAAAGTGATGGCTTGTGCTATATATACCAGAGATGGCGTTTAATACCCTAAAGAGATGGATAGGCAGTCATGCACATTTTCACCTCTGAGAGAGTTTGATTAAATTCTTGAAAAGAGGAGTCTGGGCCAATATACAACTAACTGAGTGTTACATCACCACACTGACAATAATCAGCACATGATGAATTGTGCCTCAGGAGTAATTACAAGAGCAATGCATTTCTGTCCTCACCTTATTGGGGTCATATGACAGATATGCTCTTCATTTAAAAAATAAAACAAGTATTTATGGCTGACTGCACAAAGCACTTATGACAGCCAGAAATAAAATGGAAATATGCTTTTTTTCCCCCAAGATGTCTTTTAGGTTAACATTTGAGGTCAAGGTTTTTTTTCAAGCTCTACTTTTTTCCAAACTGGTTCTTTTCACCTTTTCTTGCCTTCTCCTGTCAGGCAATAAGCACCAGTGTGGGGATGCAAACCACCTCACCAGTCCAACTTTATCTTTTTTCTCTGCACATCTATGGGTGATCTTGTAGGGTTGACCCACTTTCTGGGCCGCATAAGTTGCGTGTAAGGTTGGTGTGAGTTGTATTCACTCCCCATTAATCACTTTTATCCCTTGCAGGGGTTTATGTCATCATTACTGACCCACCTGCTCCATCTAGGTGTGCCCTCGCACATTTGAATATTCCATTACCTGAATGCAAATGGCCATGCTCTGCCCAGGAGTATGATTTATACAGTGGGAAATGACCCACGTGCATTTTTCAACTCATGAACAAATGCTTGAGGCTTTGATGGATCCCTTGGCACATTATGGTGCCATCAAAATGTAGATGGTGAATAGGGAGTCTTACTCATTCATATGAAAGCAATGTTGCTGTTCTACTGTATATCATGCATCAGCTACACGATGTACAATATCTTGTGTTTGATGGTTGACAGTATATGAGGAAATGGGGTTCTTGCAGTCAGCCACTTCGCCGAGCCAAAGTGATTTATTTGCTCCCAGGTATCAAGTGGAAACCCCTCCTTTAATTTCCCTCCCCCCGTTTCAATTGATTGGATCAAAAGGCTAATTCATTCCTGGAAGAAGGGTGCTTAGACAGTTATTCCCTGAGAGCCTGGAGGAGCTCACGTGTCACCCATGTCACTCACAGGATCGCCTGTAGCCTGCGACTGAAGCTTCCCGTTATTCAGCATACGTTGGCCAACCTAGAGTGCTGGGCTGGCTTGAGAAATCATTAATAGCATGTTCACTAGATATAGAGTGCCAAAGGGAGGCTTGTGTGCGGTTATATATAATCTAATAATATACCTTTATCCTAGGTGTAGGCGGGGAGGCTGGTGTTGTTGGTGCAATAAAAACAACATTGTTTGAGCTGTTTTTGAGCATTTTGTCTTCTCAACAGAGGATACCTGGGAAAATCAATATTGAATCAAACAAGAGCGAACTCTTGAATTATTGAGGATTTAAGCAGTGGATGCTTGGGCTAATCTCCCTCATTAATTCAGATTTGCATGTGACTCTCATCAGTAAAGTCCTCTTGCTGCTGGGCTGCACCATTCTCTCCCACAATCAGGATCTGATGAGCTGAGAGAATCTCTCAGGTTGGGTTCACACACACACACACACACACACACACACACACATACACACAAGCTCTGACTAAGCCCAAGCTTTATTGCATTAACTTAGTGGTATAATTTGTTGTTATTGTTTGTCTGAGTCTGAGACATTCTCTACATTGAAGTAGCCAAAGCGTGTTTATCTTGGATAAAGCAAAGGCGACCAGCACACATGTGTCTATTTATATGCCGAGAGGTGCCCTGTTCTCATGGCCTAACGGCAAAAACACTAGAGAACGGCGAAAATAAAACAGAAAACAATTACAAATGCTAATTCTACGCGAGAGCCCTGAGGGCCTGGGCAAAGGTCTTCTCCTGTAGATACTTCCAGGCTGCTCAGCAACTGTACATTTCAAAGAGGAAACCGAGATGAAAATGCATAAATAATCCAGGCAAACAAAGAGAGGCAGAAACCACAGGTTTATCTCTGGGCGAGATAGAGTGAATGAGAGAAAACAGAAAGAGAACAAGAGATGATGTGAATGCACAAAGGAGGTATGTATGTAGGTCTTTCAGCAATAGCTTTATATTTCTTTTCAGTTGTCTCTATGGGACACTTATAAGAAGACACTTATAAGAAGAGATGCGTGAAGAGCAGAAGTGAATTTGATTCTCTTGGCAACATTGTGGCAATTTGACATACCTGAACAATACGTATTTATTACGATTCATGTTTTGAAAGACAATGATCAGGAGTGATTAACACATCTTGCAGCTGTTTTAGACTCTTATGTAATACTCATGTGTAATTTTCCATCTGTAAACACTGGTGAGATAAGCTTAAGCTTATATGAACATCTCCATTTGAGGCAGAGACACAGAGTAAATACAGTCATTCTGAGGCCCGTCCTTTTTTATTTCACACATTTTCATAGGATTAATGTGACTTAAAAAGGACTTAATCATATTCTTCTAACCATGGTTTGTATTTCTCCAGTGATACATTGAATTGATTTCACAATATTCATTTCATAAAATGAAAAAAACTAGAAGGTCAGCAATACTTGCATTTACAAAATGTAGCCAGATAGCTTTCAGAAACTACTTTCAGAATATTATGTAACAAAGTTCCTGTGCATATATGTTTGTGTGAATAGCTTTGTATCCAATCCAAAAATAAATAGAATGCCACCAGACCTTTTCCAGTTTGATTTGTTAACATCCATTTTGCAGCATACTGATACAAATGAATGTCATCCCTCTCCTCAGTTGGCCATAGAATCATATGAATGCATAATTTCAGCCACATGCACCATACAATCCAGTGTGTTTTGACAAGGATGGAGTGGCAAGTCACTATGCAATAACCATCTTAATGTTGTTATTGCCTTCTTTCAATAGCCTGTATTAGAAACTTGGTGGATTTCATAAAATAAAAACGAAGGAACCAAATTCCATTGGCAGAAGTGCAGTAGTGCAGGAGTGCAGGAGTCCTGAGAAAAAAAGTTTGGCCTCTCTTAAAGGTGTTATCTCTCGGCTCTCCACCTCTGACATTACTGTTGAACTCCGAGAAGTAAAAGGTGAGACTTCAACTATCCACCGCTGCTATGCCAGGCAACCAGGAAACCCCAATCTCCCTCGCCTGCATGGAGCACCTGAGATGTCGGAAATAGAAAAACTAGCCTTTACTGTTTTTCTCGATCGTTTTGATGCTTGTGTCAACTCTGACATCACATTCTCAAAACAGTTACGTAACACCCGTGTCTGAAGAAAAGCACTCTAGCCAAAATGACACATTTTGCTTGCAAAAGGCTGTTACTCTCTCAAAACACTTAAAACATGCAGCAAAACCAAACAACAACACATCCTGTCATCAGATTACTGTGTGATTTCAATCAATCATTACACATTGGGCAACAAAATGCAAAATCTAGTTCTCAAAATGAGCATTTTGTCTGTTCCATGTCTTTCTCATTTTTATGGTATCAAGACAAAATGTACTGAATAAAAATACTTTATTCATTCCTCCCAAGATGTAACTGTCATTGACATGTACGACCTAAACACCTAGGCAAGACAAATTTCATTGAACTACAACTTGTCATTTTTCATCTAAATAGACCTACAGTAAACACCTTTTGTACTGTTTTCTTCATCAAATAGGCAATACAGTACTTTGTCTAAATGTACATTAGATCCATACTTGCAAATAGCAACAAAGAACAGACATGGACTCTCATATGCAAAATGAATGATTGCTGATTGAAGAATTGTGCAAAGGAGTTTCACACAGGTCTATCAGAGATTCAGACTTATGCAAGGAATCTATACCACCTGTGAAAAGATGTTTTCGTTTTGTTTAGCACGGGAAAACCAATATAGTTTGGGGTTTTTGAATGACATCTGTGTTAACTGTTTTGCAAAAGAGTGTGAAAAATGTGTGAACACATTCGCAAGAGATAACTTCTGCTGTGCAAAGAAAATGTTCATGAAGACCAAGTGGATCCCAGTTTCCAAAAACTGTAATGTTCACACCTTTTGTAGCACTCAACAAAAGAAGGCCCTCGTCTTTGACAATGAAGTGGCGAGAGATTAATCTTTGGGACTTACTGTCCTATTCTGGCAGGATGTCAGCCTGGAGAAATCTCTTTGACCTTTCGCATTGCCCTGGGAATACAGATAATGGCTCTCTATAGGGAGTCTGAAGTGAGCAGTAAGTGTGTCTCTCACTTTGTTATGGCGAATAATCAGTCGTCAGCTGCGCCGGCTCAAGATGAAAAACAGATGGGGAGAGTGAACGAACCATGAAGGGCAGAGGTAAATGTCTTTGACACGCATTAACACAAGCAAGAAACTCTCGCACTCGCCACCAAGCCAGATGCCATCTGAAGGCACGACGAGAAGCAGCTCTTCGGTTTCCAAAGTGATGTGAGGCCCGGTGCTAATTATGAGGGCCTGCTGTAATGAGTGGGAGTTTGGGGCTCCAGTTACAGCACAGATCCTAGCCACTCATGATGATATGATGTCAGACACAAAGCACTTGACCTAAAGCTAATAACACAGCTGCAGGCTCTGTCTTTGGCAGCGGTGTGTGTGTGTGTGTGTGTGTGTTTGTGTGTATGTGTGTGTATGTGTGTGTGTGTGTGATAAAACCGTCACTTCACACACCCCTCTCACTTCTATGTAGCACTCAAATAGCACCAGCTCTGGGCTCTCCTTCCAGCCCAAGCCCTTCAAAACACTCTTGCAAGACTGCAATGCAATTTGCAACTGCTCACCTCTCATTTCTCAACGGAGACGAGTAAACGGGCACTTCTTTTCAAACTGCTTCTGGTGCAGAAACCTGCTGTTTTAAAGTTTGTAAAATGTTGCAGTGAGTTGAGTGTAGTCTGTGAGCCGTTGGGTTTGAATATTGAAGAGAGCATATAGTAGTAGCCTCACTGATCAATAGCAAGGGGAGTTATTCAGTGCAATCAATAAAAGATTTTGCAATGTGAGGAGAGCATGATGAGGTGCTGAATTATTTCGGCTTGTGTCAAGGAAATCAGGGCAGTGAGGATTAGGCAAAGGAGAAGACAAACCACTAACAACATACAGTATGTCTCCATATTTTGCTGCTAACATTAAACCAAGATCCATTTTGATATTTTGTGCTACACAACACAGGCTAACATAATACAACCACATACTTTTCTTTAAAGTGCTATACAGGCAGTAAATACAGCCTACTTGTGAAGCTGAATATTCTAACAGTGTTCAGCCTGGCATTGCTGACGTTATCTGGTGGAATAGAGCAAGATTGGGTTGAAAATGAATTGCCTTAAGATAGATAAGGGCAAATCGGAATTTGAGTCTCTCTGCAGGCCACCAGTGAGTGAGAGCAGTGCCTGATTAGAGGGCAAACTGTGTGTGAGACTCGACAGGACAAGAAGTAAATTTGCCCATCCGGGAAGCAGTCACTTCATTACACTTTGACTGAGGGCAAAGCAGCAAGCCGTCTTTAGTCGCTTTGATTGGACTCTTCTGAGAAACACATTGTCTGATCATCAATGGCTGTTCTCATTTCCATATGGCCTCCTGAAGTTTCCGTCTCTGTGTGAAACATAAGAGTATGGGCTTATGATGTACCCTCAAACATGACGTTTGAGTTCCTTTGAAGTAATGCCCAGTCTTTAGACACCATGTTGAGGGGCAGTCACTATGTCACCTAATGAGCAACATGGCAAAACTTGGAAGAGTGAGATACCGATAGGTGCAGGAGGTGTTTTAGTATCTTCAACAGTCCAACTATCAGCCATTAATGATAAATCCAGAATAAATAAATGTATTAAAAATTTGAGGGCAACATTTTTTTTTAGATGGATTAATACACCATATAACCCACAACTATCCCAGTTCTATCATAAAATGTATGATACAGAAATAGGTGAGATGACATAACAACAGGACATTTTTTTTAAAAAATGTGTTACGATTCACCTTGATGCCACTTAGAGCTACAGCTCTCCCATTCAGTCCATTATGTGGAAAAGTTTTCCATTAAGATAATGATCCGCCAGATATGCACTGTGAATAATAGACTTCCATTGTCTGGTAATTTATGACTTGCGGCTGCAGGGGACGGAAATCACATTAGATGTAATACGTTTCTGTGTGGTCTGCATCCTAAGGTCGTCAGACAGCACCTGCCTCAGACTGATCCACAGACGCTAAACACTCTGGACCACCTCCAATAAAATCAATTCAATCAAGCGATGGCATCACATAATGTTAAATACCTGTGCCTCCAATACACAATCTCTCATACACAACACACATTACAAGCACACACTCGCTACAAATAAACACACACACACACACACACAGACAGACGCACACACACACACACACTCACAGGAGCCACAGCGCAGTATGAACCAGCTGTGGTGATTTGCATTCAACTATTTAACTACACCTCCACATTCATCCACTTTTAAATTGCCTTTCTACATTATCTTAGCGAGGAGGAGATAAACACCTCGCCTCTGCTAATTAAATGCCAGTTTAATTAAGGAGCCCAATTTCGGCCCGGGCTTTTAGGGACCAAATTTGAGTGTAAGACATTGCAAATCAGGCTCCGGAAGGTCAGGAGTCAGATACTAAATAGGCCCTGAACACAGGGCCTGAATGCAAATGTCCTGAGTCAATGGGGGGCATTAAGTAGTTCCTGCCACAATGTGTTCCAGGAGAGTGCAGAGACGTGTGGTGCTGAAAACCTATTGGCCGTTTGGTCCGTGTCAGTGTAATCGAAAGCCAGTGTGAAAGTATGTTGTGCTGAGGTGAAACATCTAGGCCCATAGCTAAGGTTTATATGCTTCAGACATGTGCAGGTAATATTTGACACACAGCAAAAGCATTTGAGGACAGCTATGCTGATTGATTGATGAATGAAAAGACACTGCACCTGACAACATAGTATACAGTATTAGATAACTAATTTTCACTACTACAATGCAAATGTGAAAAGGTGTTTTGTAAAAGGGTTGAATGCGCACCTCTGTGGGTGTGTTAGCTTCGGCCAAATAGCATTTGGCTTGTCATCCACAGTTCCTGATTTTTACATGAATCATGAATTGCATCTGTATGTATGTATCTGAGGCATGGGCGTCGCCAGGCTTGTTTGTCAGAGATAAGTAAGTATAAGTATAAGTATATATATATATACATACATACATACTGTAATGATCTGAGCCTAGCTGTTGATGACTGTGCTCCCATGATGCTGTGCGGTTGATGTGTTATGTTGAATGTTAATGTTAACCATGCAAGTTACCAATGTTAAAGGCCCTGACTGTCGTGCGGTTTATGTTTATAGTTGATTACAGTGTTCATACCCGGTTCTAACTAGTGTGTGTTGTAGATACAGCCTCACATAGATGCACATAGATGCTACCCAACGTACAGCCAGGGTCTACATGAAGAGATGGCACTGGAAGCGTTAAGTCGCGAGGCATCCACCCAGAGCGGCTAAAAGAACACACCGCCTGGCGCCCCCAGCTCGCTGTCCGTGGCTTCGCGGAAGCCTAAGCGGGTGGAAAACATCTTCCCGCACAACAGAGTCGAGGCATTACATTCGCCAACATCGATGGAGGAAGGCGGGGAGGAACTGGAATTGTGACGCGGCAGACCGCGGCACAGCCACACAGCGCCGCCTTCACAGCGAGTGGAAGAGGCCGCCAGCGGAGGCGGATGCCACCGGTGGGCAAGGCGGGACATCGCGTGGTACTGCCCAGCCCGCCCCTCTGCGCTTTCGGCGCCCAGTTACTAGAAGAAGGTGGCATGGCGGGGAGGGGCTATGAACTACGGGCTGGGCGGCTCGGCCAAACCAGGACTGTATGTGGACTGCACACTAGATGGGACTGATTATGCGGCCTTGATCGATACTGGCTCCACCATCACAAGCTTTGCGCCCGGTCTCTTACCGGCAGCTGGTAGCCAGGCCCAGAGGCTGGAAAAAAGACAAAAAGCAGCGCATCACAACAGTTACGGAGAGCGGCGGAACTGTATGGACAAAAAGTGGTGTGCATGTGCATCAGCGGTGAGACGGCGAGCCGCCCGGCTGGTTAGCATTCGGGATGGCATTCTCGGCCTGGGGCCGTGGTGGACATTCCCGGTTCACACTACACTTGGGGATGAGCGGCGTAGTGTTGCACGCGGCCGGGAAACAGAGCATGAAGTCGGGAGGGAGCTGGCGTGACGAAGAACTCTCCAACTTCGCTCCACACAAGTCCGCGGGAAAGCGAACTTCGCAAAGAGTCTCGTCATACCAGACTCGCCCCCTCCCCACACAAGCCCGAGAAACTCAAGCCCGCTTGAAAACAGGTCTCATCCAGGGTCCGACTTGCTGAGTCGCCCCCTCCCCACAAGCCCTCACAAACTCAAGCCCACGAAAAAACAGGTCTCATCCAGGTCCACTTTCGCTGGGGCCACTGCTCAGCTCACGCTCACCAGGAGGAGCCAGAGAGCTGGTTGAGTAAACACCACTCTCCGGCTCAGAGAGCGCTGACCCTCTTTAGAGACAAGGCAAGCCGTGAAATGAACTCTGTCGTGGCTGGCGCTGAGGGGCTGGAGTGAAGCACAGGGGTAGCCAGGTGCGAGGAGACTACACTGGCAGCGTACACCGACATCGCTGCAAGAGATGAGGACTGCACCCGAGCGCAGCCTGGTCCAACCGCGATATCGACGCGGAAAATGCCTCGGCCCCATCCGACTGTATGGCTCCCTCCCAGGGCTCCCAGGGCTCTCCTGGTGGCGCGAACACTGTGACCTCCTACATCACCAAATGCATCATGATGTTACAGAAATAAAACACATCACCCATAGGGCCAACCAGAAGCCATGGCTGACAGGAGGCGATCCACGGAGCTGCTGAGGGGCCAGAGACAAAGCCTTCAGAGCTGGAGATGTAGCTGGCCTAAGAAACGAGGGGCCAACCTGTCCCAGGGCATCAGGAAGGCAAAAGGATTACACAGAGACAAAAATAAATGGGACTTCCCAAAGACAGCAGAGATGCACAGAGCCTATGGGCGGGGCATACAGGCCATCACCTGACTACAAGCCTGCGCTTAATGGAGCTGTGAGAACAACACCTCTCTGCTAAATGGCCCCGAACAGTTTTTCGGCCTGCTTTGAAGCAATAAAAAATGACACTCACCCACAGAAAAACCCCACCCTCCCCCCCCGACCAACCTGTACCTGTCCCTCTGCCAGCATTGAAGAGGGACACTAGCCACCATTAACCCACGCAGCAGCAGGCCCAGACAACATACCAGGACGAGGTTGAAGGGACTGTGCAGAAGAGCTGAAGGATGTTTTTACAGACATTTTCAACACCTCTCTGGAGCAAGCAGTCATCCCATCACTTTTCAAACTGCCACCATCATACCCGTGCTAAAAGAAATCATCACCATCATGCTTCAATGACTACCCGTCCTGTAGCACTCCAGCCCATAATCATGAAGTGCTTGCCAGTCATGTCACACATCAAAGCCACCTACCCCCACCTGGACCCCTTCCAGTTTATACCGAGCCAAGCGATCCAATCAGGAGGGGATGCAATCTGCTCTGCCACTCCATCCAGCCCTCACCCACCTAGGACAATAAAGACTCATATGTGAGAATGCTGTTCATAGACTCCCAGTTCAGCATTCAATACCATAATACCACAACAACATCAGCAAACTGGACAAGCTAGGGGTTAGTACCTCCCTCTGCAACTTGGCTGGACTTCCTGTTGCAGAGAGACCACAAGCACGCGTCGGGACAACACTTCAAGCACTCTGACCCTGAGCACGGGGGCCCCTCAAGGGTGTGTGCTCAGCCCCTGCTCTTCACACTGCTAACATTACGACTGTACAACCACTCACAGCTCCAACCATCTGGTGAAGTTCATGGACTGACTGCAACTAGTGGAGCCCTCATCACTAAGGGGCGATGGGCTCACTACAGAGAAGAAGTAGACCTGCTGGCTAAAAAAGACAACAACCTCCTGCTAAATGTCAGCAAGACCAAGGAGATTGTTGTCAACTTTCAGAGAGGAGCCACAAACAACTGCCACCACTGTCCACTGTCGGAGATGCTGTGGAGAGGTGGGAGCAGCAATAAAAATTCTGGGGGTACATCAGCGCACGACCTCTCCTGGACCACCAACACAGCATCACTGTAAGAAAGCCCAGCAGCCTCTACTTCACTAGCAAAATTGAAGAAGGCAAGTGCCGCCTCCTGTCATGACTACATTCTACAGAGGGACCATCGAGGAGTCTCCAGCAGCATCACAGTGTGGGGCTGAAGCTGTACAGATCAGAACAGGAAGACCCTCCAGCATTGTTAACACAGCTAAAGAGGATCATTGGAGCACCCCCTCCCCTGCAGGACATTTACACCACCCGCCTCCCCCCACCAAAGCCACTAATGATTGTCAGGGATACAACCCACCCTGCACAAACTGTTCAGCCTCCTGCCCTCTGAAAGGGTACAGGGCCTCGCCCCGCACCACCAGACTGGCAAGTAGCTTCATCCACCAAGCAATCAGGATGCTGAACCTCTACCCTCTCCCATCACCGACATCTATGGCTATGTTCATAGTATGTGTCTATGTCTGTATTTAAAGCATGTCTATGTCTGCATGGTATTGGAAAGTAAGAAACGAAATTTCAATTCTTTGTATAGCAATGCATGAAAGAATTACAATAAAAAGCCGACTTGATTCTCGACTTGATTCTGACTTGATCTCTCTCAGCCTCATCACACCGCCTCGGCCAAACCACAAGCAGCTGGAAGAAAAGATCAAGGAAATGGTCATGGCAGGAGTGATAGAGCCACAGGTCCCTGGCCATGCTGGCTGTACTCGTCCCGAAGAAGGGATGGCTCTGCGATGGGTTCTGTGTTGACTACAGGCGCCTCAACCAGGGTAACCCGAAAGATTCCTACCCCATTTCCCGATTGACGATGCGCTGGACAGCACGGGCTCCCGCTGGTTTTAGCTCGCTTGGATCTCCACGCGAGTGGCTCATAGATTGAGCCAGTCCCGGAAGCCCAATTTACAGCGCTTTACCATCGGGCAAGGGTTGTGGCAGTTCCGGTACCGCATTCGGCCTATGCAACGTGGCCAGCTTAACTTTGAGCGGGCTGATGGAGCGTGGTCCTGGCGGCATCTACCTAACATGCTGCTGGTTTACCTGGACGCCATCCTGTGTCATGCAAATAGACTTCACGTTATGACATCTGGAAAAGGTGTTCGACGCCATAATGGGTGCTGGGCTCAACTGCAATTCCGGAAAAGTGCCACCGGTTCCGGAGGCAAAGCGATTCCTAGCTGGCGTCGTGGGGCCGCTGAGTGGCCAATTCCACCCAGCTAAGGTGGAGACGGTGAGACGCTAAAGTTCCGTTCCACGCCGACGGCAAAAAGAGCCATGGAGCTCTGGGCCTGGAAGGCCATATTACCGGGCTTCATTCGGGATTCTTTATTACAGCCCGCCAGCCCGGCTGTGGACGATTGCACAAATGCTAGCTTCGAAGTGGACACGAGAGTGCGACGCTGCATTCCGGCGGCTGGCAGCGGAGGGCTATGCGAATTCTCGTGCTCGCCTTCTTTCCTGACCCTCACTGCCGCTTATCCTGGACACTGACGCCAGCGACGCATGCCAGCCGCCCTTCAATAAGCAGGCGCAGCAGCGCGGTTGTAGATACTTCAGCCGCCACTGGACCGAAGAATTACTTCGCGCGACATCAATGCAGAGAACTGTTGGCTGTGGTGCTGGTGCAGTGCGCCATTCTCGAACGGCCTCTACACGGCAAACGGTTCCTGCTGAGAACGGACCACGCTATTGCTCACCTGGCTGGAACTCGAACCAGAGGCCAGCTGGCCTGCTGGTTGGAAGGCCCAGGACTACTTTACATGGAGATTCGACACCGGCTGGTCAGCCAGGCAACGCGACGGTCCAGGCCCGTGCAGCAGACCAGCGCCAACACTGCCACCGGAGGAGAGGAGCCTGGCCGGCTCAACCGGAGCCTGCTCACGGCTACAGGCTGCATCACCGCTGGCAGAGAGAGAGAGTCGCTGTTTTCAACGCTAGCCAGCGTCGCGCTTAACGAGAGGGTCAACGCTGCCAACAGTACGCATTGAGGAGCTAACGCCAGCCAGGCAGCACGGCCAGCGAGAATTCAACGCTTCCAGCCAGCCATCAAGAGAGCCACCGGCCAGCCAACTTCACGCCAGCGAGAGTCAGCTTCGCCAACAGCACCAATTCGTCCTCGTCACCTTCCGGCTACCAGCTACAATTGTCGAGACTGGAATAACCTTACACCGCAGCCAGCGCCACAGCGCCAGCACTGCAGAGGCGGCAGCTGGGGCCACGGACGCGCAGTCGCGGTGGGCGGATGTCGAGGGAGTGAGATCCGGAAGGCGCAATCGGAAGACGCCCGCTCGGCGGTGTGGTCATGGATCGAAGCCGGTCAGCGACCGCCATGGACTGGACGTGATATCAGCACTTCGGATCCAGATTCAAAGCGCATTTATCTACAGCGGCGGGAATATAGGCGCCGCGTCAAGGACTGTTGTATAGACACTGGCGTTCCTCGATAGACATCTGACATTTTTCCAGTTGCTGGTTCCTGCTGGATTACGAGCCTGTGTACTGGAACATGTGCATGGGGCAGTGGGGGCGGCTCATTTTGGCATTGCAAAGACTCTTCGTCGGCTGAGGCCACTTCTATTGGCGGGATGCAGGCTGGACGTTGAACTGCATGTTCACTGCTGGCGCCTGCACAGCGAAGAAGGGCCCCACGCCGGCCTTTCGCCGGGCGCTGCAGCAATATGCAGCCGGGGCTCCCATGGAAGCGGTAGCCGCCGATGTCATGGGCCCCTGCCAGTCAGAGGCGGAAATGCGCTCGTGCTTCCGTGGCCATGGACTATTCACTAAGTGGCGGGAGGCGATTGCCAGATCAGGAGCCCACCACGACAGCGGACAGACTGGTCACTGAGATGTTCTGCGGTTCCGAAGGGGGCACGAGGAAGAGCTCCATAGCGACCAGGCCGAATTTCGAGGCAGAGGTGTTTGCTGAGGTTTCGTTAGCGCGATGGGCATCGAAAACGGAGAACAACACCTCTGCATCCAGCCGTGCGGCGGGTTGGTGGAGCGGTTTAACCGGACGCTAGCAGTGCAGCTGGTCATATTGGCCGACCGCCCGACAAAGGACTGGGACTTACACTTGCCCCTGGTGCTCTGGGCATATCGCTGGTGCCGGTGCAAGTCGAAACGTACACGGCAGCTCTGATGTTGGCGAGAGCTATGCACCCGGTGGACTTGGTGTTCGGTTAAGCCTCGGGAGGTGGGAGGTAAGCCAGAGGCTGGAATACTACAAGCAGCTCTGAGAGAGACTGAAGGGAGTACACGAGTTGGCCCGGCAGGCTATGAGTGAAGCTGGAATACGTCAAAAGCGAAGCTACGATGCAGCTGGCTGCCGCCAGGAGTTCCAGACTGGCGATAAAGTGTGGGTGTACTGCCCGGAGAGAAAGAAAGGCATTTCCCCGAAACTCACTAGCCAGTGGGTCGGGCCGTGGAATGTCTTAGAGAAGCTGTCTGATGTGGTCTATCGTGTGAGACTGATTAAGCGTCGGAGAGTTGTGGCTCTCCACCGTGATCGACTGGCCACGTATCGACCCCTGGCCTCAGCTGAGGGTCGTGGAGACTTTGACACTGACTCTGTGGAACTTGGTGACAATAAAGCTGTGGCTCTAACACCGATCACCGTGCAGCCTTCACCGGAAGTCACCACCGCGACAGCGGGGCGCCCACAACACCAGCGTTGCGTCCCAGCCAGGCTCATGGACTGACGTAGGGTAAGACTTGAGTCAAGGGGACATGGACTAAGTCTCGGGGGGCTGTGTAATGATCTGAGCCTAGCTGTTGATGACTGTGCTCCCATGATGCTGTGCAGTTGATGTGTTATGTTGAATGTTAATGTTAACCATGCAAGTTACCAATGTTGTGCGTCCTGACTGTCGTGTTTATGTTTATAGTTGATTACAGTGTTCATAACCGGGTCTAACTAGTGTGTGTTGTAGATACAGCCTCACATAGATGTTTAGTGCTGGAGCATAAGGGCCAGGTCTGGCCCGGCATTATGCGTTGTGTGTTTTGGTGCGTAACCAATAAAAACCATTCTGAGACAACTTTGCAAGATTGTTACAATACATACCTGCCTGACGGCCCATGCTGCTTGTAACAAACTAACAGTTAGCGCAACTTTTTTTATCGAACGGAAGGAATATGGTTACATACTGTAATATGTTTATTAACGGGATAAGGAAGACGCATATCTGTTCCAGAATCACTGTTTATCGTATTTAAAGAAGCCCTATGCAAGTCTGGTTATTCCTTCGCTGTTTCTGGGTTTTCACCTAATTTGGGCTCGCATTTTTCACGACATAGCTCCCCTGCAGCTTCGGTAGCAAGTGACTGCTACGCTAAACCCTCACTAGCTAGCGAGCTAGCCATCAAGAAACCAAGCTAAACACATACAGGGTTCACAATAAAACGGTCGAGCAAACTCATTGTTCCGTGCATCAAAGCAGACTGGAACATTCATGTCTAGTAGTATTCATGCAAGGCAGCTGTTTACTGTCTTTAAAGCACCAGGTGCGTCTGTCTAATTCACAGCAGAATGCTTAAATGCTAAGTCAAGCTACAAGTAGGCCTAGGTCAATGTATAATATTAGCTTGGGATGTTTTTACAGTAAGCATTGGTAGTTGTGAAAGCAGCTGCATCCCTTCTAAAAATCAAAACATGGAAATGCTAACATATCTTTTCTTTCTCCCTCAAGGTGCTTTGCTTAAATTTCTCAGCCCTTAGGCTCTTCCTACCTCTACCTCCACTGATGAAGATGGCCTGAAAGGTTAATCTTATGTGTGTGTGTGTGTGTGTGTGTGTGTGTACTTGTATTTATGTTGGATTTTTAAATTGCTATACAACCTGCACTCTTTATAGTTTGAACAATGCATCTTTTTTCTGCATAAGATGGCAGTGTTTTATTTTCTAACCTTGTGAGAACTGAAAAATGTTAATGTGAGTGTGTGTATGTGTGTGTGTGTTTAAGTATGTTGGATTTAGTTATTGTGCACTTTTTTAAATGTATATTGGATTTTATGGTACGGTGGTGTTTTTGCAAATGTTCAAATGTTCAAAATGTTCAAAACTAATGCACAGTATATATATGCAACAGCAGTATTTGCACTGTCAACATTTTTTATTTATATAAAGTGTGGGTGAACTTAAACTGTATGGCTATGCTGTGGTTCCTGTAGGCTTTGCATGCGGTGGGGGGGGGGCCTCCATGTCCATTTTGCTTGGGGCCCCCTAAATTCCTTGAAACGGCCCTGTTGTTGGGTTCTGGTGGTAGCTTGCTAATTCACAAAACAATACATGGTTATGGATACAATGGACATTTAAAAAAAGAAAGGCAATAAGCAGCAGGGTTAGCAGTGCAGGACTCCTGTTGTTGTATCAGCAGATGAAGAGGACGGAAGTGCATCACTGACGTGACTGCCTGGTCTACGCTGACAGATGAAACTTTTGTGATAAGGTACACCATTTCTCAGGCAGACCTTTACAAAAGCTATTCGTGCGACGGTACAGTTTGAGGACCATTGGCTGCTAGAGCTGTAGTCGTGCCTTGAAAGTTAGGCCCGAAAAGGCTCGAGCCCGACAGAAATCAGCCCGAGCCCGAGACTGACAGCTTTTTAAAAGCCCGAACCCGTTTACAGCCTTTTGTCAAGAAAGAGTCATTTAAACATTTGTTAACATAATTTATTCATGACTAACGTAGGCTAGGCCACTTGGAAGTTGGAACAAAGAAATAAAATAGCCTAAGTCCTCTGTAACATCATAACATCTCAGCACTCTGAAATCTGATTTACGATATTAAAAGGCCTAATGTCTTTACAGCGAAAGCTGACACAATGTTCTCCGTAACCATTTGTTTCACCTTTGCAGGGTTGGGTTTTGCTGCTGTAACAAACAATGTGATTGTAGGGTGATCCTGGGCACTGGCAGGTGTGGACAAGCTTTGATCAACATGCCTTATCAGTGACAAATTCCCTGTCGTTCTGCAGAATGTTGCATCCTTTGGATTTCACATAGGCTAACCCACTGGCTCATTATCCTCATTATGCACATGCCAAAACTTTTCCACACCTCAGACTTTGCTTTCTTTGCCGGTGCAACTAAAACGTAATCGCTAGAGGCCAGCCTCCGTTTCACCTCCTCAGCATCCATTTTTACATCTTTCTCTTAGCTAATCGAAAACGCAAAACCTGACCGCTCATTTAGCCTACAGCGCAAGCCCAAGCCATGCCCGAGCCCCCGTGAAATGATAGAAATGAAGCCCGAACCGGACCGAACCAGTTGGGGCCCGGCAAACATTTTCAGCTCTCCTGGCTGCACTCACTGAACGCTAATGTGCTAAACTGGAAGTTTGGTGATGTTTTTTTTTAATGTAAATGTAAATCAAGTTTCTAAGTAGGGTTGGGCACCGAAACACGGTTCTAATATGGCACCGGTGCCGACGCAAACGGTAGTAACTGCATCGAATAATAATGTGGATTTCGGTGCCTCATTTCGTGCTTAAATCGCATTTTTTTTTTTTCGAGGCATCACTGCATGTCATGCGCCATCTCTAACGTCTTGCTCTGATAGCAGCACATCCAGATACAGTTAGCTAACTCAAACACTGGATGTATGGTGCAATACATACTGTAGGCGAGTGGACAGTGTTTGACAGCTTGCGTGAGCCCACGTAGCTTACTTTAAAGCAATATCACGAGCTCCTGTCAAAATCTAGCAGTGGGCCTTACATACAAGTAAAAGGCTATGAAACAACATCAACAGTATACGTTACACAATATCCTCGCAAATGTGCTAACTGGCATTTATTTGAAATGTTATCAGCAAGTTGTAAGGTGAAAACTTTATTTTCTTTCACGGTGTGTTCTAAACCAGGGGTCCCCAACCTTTTATGTACCATGGACGGTTTGATTCCTATTTTTTCCACGGACCGGCGGCGGCGGGGGTTTTTCCATGTTCCATATGTGTTGTGCATGCATTACTTGAAAAGAACTAGCTCCAGTTATGTATGAACAGTGAAGGTAACGATCTCTTAAACATGTGAAAAACGTGAACTTGAAGAAGTGAAAATTGAACAATATGAACTATGAATATTGAACAACTTGAAGCTACATCTATAGCCTACGTGTGAACATGCTTAACAAAACATGGGAACTAAACGTGCATTACGAATATAATCAGTGGGAGCCCTGCTTATGGAATGATGGAAGACAGTGACACCCTCAGTGTGTTTGAAATGTCCAGTCGATTGCAAAATTTGGTCTTAGTTGCAGTCATTGCGAAAACCCGCCTCGTGGTGGGAAATGGTAGCAACGCGTCTTCAGCTTTTTTATGGCTATCGGGATATTCTGCTTTGTTATTGATCCAAAACCCGCCAGAGAGGTTTCCTTATAGACACTCTTAAGACCACCGTCATTTGCAATTTCGATCAACTGCTCTTCCTCCTGCGCTGACAAGTTAGGACTATTTGGGATATTGACAAATGGGTTGCGGACCCACTCATTGGTTTGCCGTGGATCTTTGGAGGATGGGAAGTAACGCTCAAACTCATTTGAAAGCGCAACAAGGTGATTGCGCACCAGCTACGAGAGAAAGGGCCCTGCCTCAGTCTCTCCCAAAACCCCCACTACTGTTTGGAACATATCAAATACACCCCGGTCCACTCGTCGTCCCCACAAATCAAGCTTGGCTTTAAATGCAGCGACTTTCTCTGCCAGTTTAAAGACAGTTGTCATTCTCCCCTGGAGTGACCGGTTGAGGTCATTAAGCAACCGAATATGTCACACAGGTAAGCGAAGTTTTGACACCCAGTCCTCATCACTAAAATGTGCAGCTTTTTTCTGTAAGAAATCTCTGCGGCGGCTCTCTCAACTCAAACACTCTGGCCAGTGACCTGCTAAAATGCTTGTTTTTGTTGCTCATTCTAGCAGTTTAGCTAACTTCGTGTGACATACCGTTAAGCCAAGAACTGATCAAGTGAAATGAGCTGACCTGAGGCTGCGCAGCGCTGAAGGCAATATGTAAAAGTGTTGAAGGCGGGACAGACAGATGTAAGAAAATAGACCTTGCAAACATGCGTGCAATCAAACAACTGCATATAGGCCTATGCCATGTAAAAACGTGACATTATTGCGAATTAAATTTAGTTTAGTTTGCATGCATTTTTTTTTAAACTCATGTCGTAGGCTACGGCCCGGTTAGGAATGTCCCGCGGATAGGGGACCGCTGTTCTAAACAACATAATGGCATGATATTAATCTTTCATGTGCATGAGGCCCATATAGCATCACAATGAATATGAAGATCATGTTAAAAGTTAGCTGGCAAAAAACATAAATAAGGTTACATACCTGATGTCACTGAGCTGTCAAAGAGGCTACGGAACCATCTCTGTACGTTATCGCTAATTAAACTCAGCTGACTGGTGTTAGCGATAGCCATATGGGACATGTAACCTAACATGTTCAAAACTATTGCGTGTTATGGGGGAAGACATGAAATAGCTTGCTTGCAAATGCCGTTGTCCATGACTGGCAGTTCTATGGCAAGCGGTTTTAACATACCTTATGGCAAACCGCCTAGACTGGGTAAACTTGAAAGCAGAGCTTACTTGTGTGTGCATCCATGGCAAGCTGTTTTAACATTGAAATGTATTATGCGTTGGAGCAATGAGATATTGATAGTAAATTGAATATAACAGTTCAATTTCATGTTCAAATTTGTCTTATCAATAAAAAAAAGCAATTCATGCTTTAGACCATTTTATTGTAAAACAAAGTACCGGTTCAGGCACCGTTTCGGCACCGGCACCATTTTAAAAGTATCGATTTAGCACCGGTATCGGATAAAACCCAAACGATACCCAACCCTATTTCTAAGCCAAGTATACTTGTGTATACGTCTCTGCATATATTCCATCCATTCCATACATTAGGGCAGCCGTGGCCCACTGGTTAGCACTCTGGACTTGTAACCGGAGGGTTGCCGGTTCGAGCCCCGACCAGTGGGCCGCGGCTGAAGTGCCCTTGAGCAAGGCACCTAACCCCTCACTGCTCCCCGAGCGCCGCTGTTGTTGCAGGCAGCTCACTGCGCCAGGATTAGTGTGTGTGCTTCACCTCACTGTGTGCTGTGTTTCACTAATTCACGGATTGGGTTAAATGCAGAGACCAAATTTCCCTCACGGGATCAAAAGAGTATATATACTTATACATCCGTGAATTAGTGAACACAGAGCACACAGTGAACAGTGAGGTGAAGCACACACTAACCCAGAGCAGTGAACTGCCTTGCTACAGGGGTGAGGGATTAGGTGCCTTGCTCAAGGGCACTTCAGCCGTTCCTACTGGTCGGAGATGGAACCGGCAACCTTTCGGTTCCAAGTCTGAAGCCCTAACCAGTAAGCCACGATTGCCCCTAATAGCATGATGTAGCCACAAAATGTCAATTCTGCTTCCAAAAAAAATAGCAGTTTTGTCCCAAGTTTGTGTGGGTGGTTTGGTAAACATTGCAATATGTCAGTGAATGTGAGTGCAATTAAGGAAAATTTGTTTTTCAATTTGTAACGGATTAAATGGCATGTAAAAGGATACATATTTAGCCCATTAAAAAGTTTTGAGTTGTTGAAGAAACCTTAATGAGCTGCAGCTTTATACACAAATAATAGCAGATAGCACAGCCGGTTGGATGGCATTTTGATGAGCATGATCTGTGATGTGATCTGAGAGGGGAAAAAACAGCCACTTTTCCGTGTAATGCAGCAGGCACTCTCCCACCTGGAGCAAGATCCAGAGCTACTTCAGGCCCAGCAAATGTAAGCACACCTCCGCTGACCCTTCCAGTGTCTCTGGCCTCCACAGCCATCATTGTTTTGAGCGTGTTGTGGTAAATGATAGATGATGAGTGCAGGGGAGAGCACGCCGGAGGGGGTCAGCCTCGCCCAGACGTGATTGGCCGTGGCAGGCTTGGCGCCGAGCCCTGCTGCTACGGTACACACACGGTAACTGGTGTGTCAGGTGCTCACCCCACCCCCACCCACTTCTTTCCACCAGCTTGCGTTAGCGTGGCTGCTGCGGCCGTCCCCGCGGCCATCTTAGTGCGAACAGACAGCCCCCTCCGCGCCGCTTTTATCACATTAGCTTTAGTGCCAGCGCTTCGTCAGGCCCTTGTGCGGCTGCCACGAGCTGCTCCGCACCGTGGGAGGAGGAGGGAGAAAGACACAGATAAAAATAAAAAGCAGCACTCTGTGACCGGATGCCTCCGCCACAAGCCACCATATAAAAGGAGTGTCTCTGAGAGTACGCTAGGGTGCGTGTGTGTGTGTGTGTATGGGTGTGTGTGTGTGTGTGTGTGTGTGTGTGTTTGCGGGAAGGTTGGAGGGGCTTGTCTTTTATGGATTTAAAATGAACCGAGATTACACTGTCATCTCTTATTCATTGTGTGCACAGAAGATCACAATTCTCTGCATTGAGGGAGAGCAGATGTGGTCAGTGCTGGTATATTATTTTGCTCACTGTATATTGGGTGTATGCTCTGGGCTGTTTGTGTAGCTGGACTATTTGCCAATAGCCGTTATTGGTGTTTTGTTCTCATGTGATGTACTGGCCGAGACCTCTACTACGGGTCAACCCTTGGGGATGATTTCAGAGCAAGCTTGTGTTACTTATGCTCAGAGCCTGACCTTGCTGCGAAGTGTGGTATATATTCTGAGAAATGCTCGCCTCTGGAACCACATTAATCTTTGGGTGGAAAAAAATAACAAACTTCATAAATAGGCTTATGTGTGTCACGCAGCAGATGAGACGTTCAGTGGTAATGATTAAAAGTCAGTAGGGTTTTCTACATGACCGTACTCTATCACAGACAGGTCAGGTAAAATCTGCTGTCAAAACAGACTAATATGGAGGTTTAAAGCAAGTCTTAGGTGTGCTGTGACTGCAAATGCTAATCCCCCAGCTTCTGTCAGACAGGCCTCTGATGTAAAACTACTCCTGTAATTCCAAACACATTTCAAGGCAGATGTGGAATGGCATGCCGCATGTTGATTATTATTGGATTATTATGACTGCAATGCATTCTGGTCTATGTGATATGATTTGGGGCCACCGCCCCTATATATCACCTAATGGTACCACCCAAACAGGCTGCCAAGATGGATGGAGCATGCTGTACTGTAATTAGAATTAAACAGCACCTGTGAAATTATGTAATGCAAGAATGCCTGCTTCCAAACAGGAAGGTCTATGCTTAAAATAATGTGTACAGTATCACTTTAATGATGACAAATAGATATCAGAAAGACGATTAACCTTTAATGATTATATCGTAGCAGGGCGTACATGAGGTCGTAGCAGATCTCCAGACAGTAGCATTATTTTAATGCTATATAGCACAAGAACTCAACCGTAGTGTGCCGTGATATAGAGCACATGGTGAAAACAACAAAAAATCTGCCAGAACCCAGTCAAGACCGATGGAGATACACATAACCTGTTACTAACCACAACTGAAACTTCCTCTGCCCTCCTTCTGAGCAAAACTATCAACAGCTGTTCCCCGAAATGATCTTCACAGATACCCATAAGCCAGACTAATAACACTGTTACATTCCTCCAGTTCTCTACTAGGCTTTGGCCTGCATGGTTGTGATTGAATCATCCTGCAGTGATATGGTGATTAGGCAGTGCCTTTAGTACCCAAGAAAAACCTTGCTTAAGAAAAATCTTTTAACATGAACATACAAAATGGAACTTCATAGCCAACATATTCAACATTTCCGTAAAGATACACAACAAAAGCCAGTGGTTGGTTTTGTCCACTCATTCCAACACCACACAGGGAGTGGCCATGAGCGGACTGCTCCCACACAAAGGAACCAGCCTGTTTCCTCCTCAAATACCCCCACCACAGAGACACTGTAAACAGACCTGCACATCCTAAGGCCTCTCCACACTCTAATACACAAGATGCAAATGAGAAGAGCTGAGGACTAAATGGTTTCGAGCCCTAGACCCGGCTTCTATGAAATATTAAAAAAGCTTGAGCTAAATTTGGCCTACATCAGGTCTTTTTCTCCGCTGGAGGATGGGAAGAGGCCCGGACACTTGTACTGCAGCTGTAAACAAGCATGAGATCTTCTGCAGGTACAATAAAACATACATGCTGAAACGCAAGCTGCCCTCGATTTCCTCTGGGCTCCACACACACACACACACACACACACACACACACATTGCTATTTACGTCCTCAGCATTCCTCGAGATAATACCAAGTAGGCATCATGTGTGTTATCTGTGTCAATCACACCTCACACAACATATGGGAGTTTCATCCCCAAAGCTACAGAGCTTCCACTGGGGAGGAGCAGTTTACCAACTGACGACTGTAAAGCATGAATATCACAGCAATGGAGATTACAGATTAAGTTATACAGAGGTCAGCCTTCCAATGAACGTACTGATTAATAGATTCTGTGTCAAATCGCAGGCTGCTCAAAAGAGAAGCGAGTGCAAAAGAGTGCCGAGCAATGCTCCCTCACAGCTATGCCTCTGTTCAAGCCCAATTCAGCTTTGAATAACCCCTGCATTGACAGGAGGTGAGCATAAAACTGTTTTGCATGAGGCACACTGGGGCATTCACTCACAAAACTGACTGGAATCAGTCCTCAATCCGACATGAGTGAGAAACCCAGCCACAAACCAAATGCAGATGAAACGGAATACGCACAACGTCCCCCCATGCAACCCCTATCAGGGCTAAGCTGCAGGATGTGGTGTGTGAAAATATTTTTATTAGAGGTTTCTAAGCTGTATCAGTACAAGGTGAAAGCATTAAGGCGGGCCCGCATAAAGCCCATCATAATTGAACGGCTTTGGTTATTTCAGTCAATTTACTGCACAAGTCCATTCACTCAGAGCAGGAGAGTGCTGTTAAATGAGTCTGAAAAAGATGGTCTGGGAGGGCAGCCATGATCAGAGTGCTGAATGGAGGGAAGACACATTCATGTATGAATACGGGGAATGAAAAAGGGGGCTGTGGGCATGGTAATAGGATTTAAAGACACAAAACACACACACACACACACACACACACCACACAGACACACACACACACACACACACACACACACACACACACACACACACACACACACTGGGACACGTATATTCACATTGCTTGATAAATGTTGGGCAATGAGCTTTTATTACCTCACATGTCTATTCTAAAAATGGCTGCTAGCCCTTCACAGTTTTTTTTCCTCCAGTCTTTTTTTTCTTTTCAGTTTCGGTCCCTTGAAAAAGGGTTTGTGATTTTTTTTTTGCCTTGGGGTTGCGGGCAGCCTCACGGGCACAGCTCCCGTCACATGAAGGCTGCTGCCGTGCTGTGTAGAGGAACTGAACTTGAGGAACTATTCTGAATTGCAAAGTCTGATTGAGGTAGATCAGCTTCAGCCTCAGTTTCACTCTGGCTGTCAGTAAACCAAGTCCACCAAAAAACAAATCCCAAAAAACTGAGCCGGAGAAAAAAAAGAGAGCCAGGGAAAACACAAGCAAAGAAAGTATTTGTTGCTGGCAGGAGAGTGTGGTTGGAATAATGCGTTTGCATAATGCTTCCATCATTCCCCTCAGAATTACTCAGCCTTGTACATGTGTAGGACCCACTTAAGAACATTTACGCAGGAAGTGGAAAGTGCTTGGCAACCATGCAGGGAGAGCAACAACAACAAACAAACAACAAACAGCCCACATTTCTTTCAGGATCATTTCAGCCTTTCATGTGTTTGGAGCAAACAAGCGAGGAGAGATTACAGAGATAGAGGTGAAAACACTCACCCCGGTGTGCCAGATAAGCCAATAAAAGCAGCCTATCGCATTTCAGGCCCACTGATATTAAGGGACATTGCTGAATCCCACCGTTGAACAATGAAACTGTATTAAGTGCCTAGACATTACACACGTCCCAGTTGAATCGTAACAAAGTGATCAACAACTCCTTTGAGAAGCCTTTGAACATTAAATGCGGCTCCTGTATGAAAGCCTGTCCTGCAAAGTCTCCCAATCTGTCTGGAACTGATAGTGGGGATTTTTAATTGCTTTTTGTGTCCTAATTAGTTCTGTTTATTTCCATTTTTCAAGACAGAGAAACTGCAAAAGCATCACAGCAAGATTTGTCTGACAGAAATATTAGTTAAAACGCACGCACACAAAAGGGCGAAACAAAAGCAGCCAAGTCTCTTTCTCTCCCCGCAGAATCAGCGTCTGGCAGCGACGTCACGTCACAAGCGGTCGCCGTCAACCTTTCTTTTTTTCCAAGGGCACCGCCGCAGCGCCGCGCTGGGGTTGGTTAAGCCGGCCCTGTTGTCTTAGTAACCCACTTTGCATGGTACGAAACAAAGGGAGCCAGGAGCCATCCATCAATTTTTGTGAGTGCCATCCATCATCTCAAAGTGCAGCTGACATCCACTTTGCGCCAGTTCCTCTCCGCTGAGCGCTGAGGCAGCGAAAGGCCACGGTGGTCCGGCGCCCGAGATGTTTTCATGCTCGCGCTGCGGGAAAACACTCCACCGAAAGCGCCCGGCGGGCATGGAGGAGGAAAAGGACCACACTGAAGGCACCTGACTCCCATCATCATGACACCTCCTGGGCATCTCATGCGCCCATAAAAGGACCCTGCCCATGTGTTTTTATACACACGTGTCACTCTGCTTCGCCTTGTGGCCATCATTGTACATTTTTTCCACTAGTTGAAAATATCACAATCCCTTCTTCAGAGGCTGAGAGAGAATATCTTTTTCAGCCGATGGGGATTTCACAGCGCATGTTATTTTAGCAGAGGCACTGCGTGGAGAATGGATCGGCGGCGGTGTCGTGCTGGCATGCAGAGGCCCTCGTCTGGGCGAGCCTGTGTGTGCCAGGGGTGGCCCCCATGACAGACGTGCTGCAGGATGCTGTGGGTGTTCGGCTATTACTCACCAGTTCCCACGTCTGGCTGGGATTTATTTCGGTCATGTGACCTGGCTCCGGCTTCATCTGGCATCTCTCATCTCCTCTTGTCCTATCAGAGGAGGAGCAGCTCTGACAAGAAAGTGACACACTGAAAGGGCTGTGTGGGGCCGGCGAGGGTTCGCTTGCTCGGCACGATTGACTGTTGTCCGCTCTCTCTCGACAGGTCACATGGGCAGGGAGAGCATCGGGCAGATCTTCCCGCCTTTCAACTTCACAGAGGGAGGACTTCAAAACCAGAGTCCGACTGCTCGGGTTCCCATCTTTAAGATGCGCATGAGACGCATCCCTATGATTTCCCGTGATCCTGCAGTGAGCAAGAAATTCCAAGGAGCTGGAAGCTTTCCTCCTTTGATATTGCTAACCAACTTAGAGATTTGAAAGAGATGAAGAGAGGCCACAGATTCCTTCTATAGATATCTAAAGCTGTGTATAGGAGATAGCACAGCCTCCGGTACCCTACTTGGTCTGATGCATTGCACCTACTGTATGTTCCGGCTTGTGGTAAACAAATAGGAAATATACTGATATGGTCCAAAAAAATGCTTTGAAGATCAAAATCCAATGGGGCGGGATCATTTTCAGTGATGAATGCATCTGGAATATTCCATGTCTGTGTTTTTGCATGCCAATCAATTAAATGGATAAAAAGGAGAATGATTAGTCTAATAGAGTGGCAACTTAATGGCAACATAGATTTCAGGCAATTAAGCTAATTACTTCATTTGATTTACATTGCTTACTTGCAGACTGTGCATTAGTGTGGTGTACAGATGGGCATTGTGTATTGGCAGGAGACCACACAGTCAAATCAAGAAACCCTAACAAACTCAAATCTGGCATGAAATGGCTGCATTACAAGTCTGGCTGGCAAAAGGATGGAAAATCCCCCAGAATGAATTTGTTCGTGATGGCAGACCACACTGTGTACAAATATTAAAGGATAAGCTGAGGACATACATCACGTCATAGATAGACAGGGAGCCACTGACAGATTAACCATGATTCCTCCTCAAGCTAGCTCTACAGGAGACGGCTCATCCATGAGCTAACGTGATATTCCCTTTTTGAAGTGAAGTGGCTATTTTTTAAACTGTTGTGTGGGGTTACTTATTTTCTATTAATTTTCCATTCACACCCCATTAACGTGTAACTAGCTCCACCCACTGCATCATTGTGTAAAATGCTAAAAAGTGGACAAAGGGATGGGAAGGAGGATCTCAGATGACTGATGAGTCTCTATCAGCATATGAAAATAATACTCACATGGCATGGGCTGGGGATGGGGATGGTGCATCGCCCATAACGACGTTGAGAAGTCCCGAATGGTTAACTCTACATCAGTATTGGCCTCTACATTATTTTAAACCGTAAATGGCGTGTTAAGTAATTTCCAACCCATAAAATGTCTTTTTTTTTAATTAAAAATTACGTTAATATTAACAAATATGGAACACATATTTAAGTATAGAGTACCTTTTTAATCCATTTATTCTGAGCAATATGTTGCCACAAAGACCTATGCACTAAGATGATGTGTTCAGTCAACCTGAAAAAATGCACTTTAGATTGGCGTGGCCTGGATAGCACCATTGACTTGTAATTCCCTCCTACTGCTGAGGCCATGACACGCGACATCGGTGATGAAATAGACCTCATGACCCGTCCAAGTGGAGTAGGCCTGTGCTCATCATGCTTTCGTGGCTGCCATCGATTGCGGCGATGACAGGCGAGTGATGGGCGTAGCACTGTTCGCGGCCCTTTTGCGACAATGCGATGCAAATGCATGCGGACAGCATCTCAACCTCAAAGGACAAGCGTAAACAGTTTAAGTACGTATTGATCTTTCCATGTCACTGGATTTAATAGGATTTTGCCATCCTGAATGAAACTACATTTGGAATCTGGAACTTTCTCTCCTATAGTGAGTAGCCCATGAAATACGCACATTGATTTATCCTTGCCACACTCCTTGTCATAACTCTTGTTATAACACATTGCCACTTTGAATTTCCTGACTAAATCCAATCATATGACCAGAACACAGGTTTTCACTTTTAATCACTGTCCTAACTGCACCTCCACCAAGGTCTACCCAACGCAGCTGGACGTAGATACAGAACAGTTCTGTAACACAGCCATGCAGACTGATTCCAAATACTGCCTAGTGGCTTTCACTTCTAAACACCCATTTGGCTTTCTGCCCCAGCAACCCTCTGTCTCTCTCCTAACAAGCCCTAGTTTCTGTCTATCTATCTGGCACGGCCCACCCCAGCATAGCACAGCAGCCTCCTCCAGGTCTCAGTCCAGAGGCCTCCTCCCTTGCGTAGCCTAATAGCTCTCTCTCCAACGAGGCTTAGACGTTTCCCTGCATTGTATAGCAGGTATCTGTTTAACACAGCCCATTAGTCTCCAGCTAAACATACACAATGAGCTACGCAGCATAGTGTTTTCCTCCCCAGCATAGACTCGGAGTCCCTTAACACACAAGAGTAGCTATCCTCCTCCCCTGATACAGATTCGAAACAACAACCCTACCCTGTAGAGCTGCTCTGATACAGTCTCACTCGGCCCCTTTTTCTGACAGCAGATTGCACATGCAGCAGCAGGCCAGTGATTCACAGACTCAAACAGCCTGTGGTTGCATGAAATGACTCAGCAATTAACACAAGATTTGCCCTTCAATTGATTCCATTTCTAGCGTGCACACAGCCCTCATTGCTTTCCCCATTGTTGTTATGGAGAGCGCAGGCTATCCATAGGCATTCCTTAAAGCAGTGGGCATTTTGAGGCATTACTAATTCAAGGCCGGTTGCAGCAGTCAGAGTGCGAGTGTCTTAATGTGATTTCTACATTATTTATCCCTTCCCACATCGAACAAGCAGTTCCTGGGGAAACAAGGCCTCACAACGTGTCCTTAAGTGTCACCAGTGACATGTTGTTAGACTAATTACTGTTAGCATTGTAACATGAAAGGCCTCCCTCCAGCTATTCTCCTTTCTCTGCCCGTCACTTACATGCAGGCATGGTTATTAACACCCAAGTTTCACGCATTGAGCGTGAGACACACGCATTTCAATGACTTCACACGCTCATACGCCACACATGGCATTTCTCCTCGGGAGAAATTATTAACTTTGCCGCACAGAAATTTCTAAGGGCTATATTTTACAAACGTGTCACACACCGTTGCTGTCTGTGCGCTCATTCAGCTCAGAGAGCTGTTGTTCAGTTACTAACCTATCGGCCAATCAGAAAATAGGATGTCTCAACCAATCAGGAAATAGCTTCGCTGCGCGGCGGTCATATAGATTTAGTCAGATTTTTTTTCTTTTTTTTTGTTCTTTTTCGCATGCCCAAATTTCCGTCAAGGATTCCCGGGACACTGAAAGACCGGGTACCGCGAAACTTGGTGGGCATGTAACCCCACATGGATAGCATGGAACCATCATTTTTCGTTTTGATCTGTAGCCCCCCCAGCTGGACTGGACCCCCCGAAAGGAGGGTAGGGCAGACACAGTTTTCTGTGAATATCTCGAGAACCGTAGGGTTTAGGAGGACCATTTTTTTTGTATGTTGATCTCAAGGGGCCATGTTAAACACAAAATAGTAAAAATGAGTGTAGGATCATTATGACACCCTCTGAATGCATGCCAAGTTTCGTGGAATTCCGTTCATGGGGGGCCACACAATAAATTAATTTATGTTACTATCAGGGCTTTGAACCGGTTCAAGGAATGAAAACGAAAACCGGGAACTTTTTGTATTATACAGGGAACAGAAACGAAACCGGAAACGTTATTATTTTTTATGTTCTGGAACAGGAACACTTATTTAAAAATAATGGTAACCGGTTAATATCGGTTTTATTTCGTTCCTCAAAGTTTTCGTTGCCTAATTAACTAAAAAAAAAAAAAAGTAATTATTTTCCTGCGCACGTTACCATGACGGCTGAGGTTCACTTCCTGTGTGACATCACATTAGACATTCGCTGACTGAATGGAGAGAGAGCGATGGATTACAAAGTCTCCACTCCACATCTTAAATAAGAGGTGAATTACGATCCATCGTTAATTAAAACCCTCATTCCAAACACAATATCAATAGCTATATTTGTCGACTCGCGTTAACGATGGACTAGCTTAACATTAGGCCCAGGCGCCGTAGGTAGGTCAGTCCAGACGCACTGCAAGCGTATCATCAAGCTACTCAACAACAGAACATTTCCCTTGTGTGTGTGTATTCACACCAAATTGGCCTACCATACCTTCCCAAATATGCACAGTATCCCTTTAGCTGCATGCCATTGGGCTATTTACCATCTATTACGTAAAGTTAGTGAACACGTTATCAAAATTAACGTGCACGCATTTTGTTTGAGCAGGAGAGAGAATACGACGCAGACACGCAATAGGCTATTTGTTGTTTTTTTCTTTTACTCGGCTATCTATATATGGTTATCAGCACACAATGTTGAGCTAATTCACTAACTCAATACTCATCATGGATATCACAAGTTTAAACAACGAAAACAGAAAGGATGGAGGCAGCAAAGCTAGGAGTTATTCCAGATGGGCAAGGTAGGCAATTGGTGTGCTTGTCAGAACGTTAGACTGCACTAAAGCCAGGCGTCACGCGCGGCTAGAACAAAACTAAAGGTAACTTTAGCCTGTATAGGGCTGTATCAAGTTGTCCAAATGAATAGGTCATTGTAGACATTGTCGTTGTATTATTGCATATGGATGTTGTTATGCTATGTAGGCTACTTTTTTGCTGACCAATGCACGGACCTAAAACGGACAAATATTGTTCACAAGTGATTTTTTTTTTGCGGGGGGGGTGATGGGTGTGCGTACCATAGCATTAATTCCTGCAGGCGCCCCTAGGCCTACTGGATGGCCTTTCCCCCGACAGTTGCAATTTGTTGTTGCCCGAGTGACATAACCATGTGTCTTAATAATGTCGTTACGTTTGTGTGGAAAGTTTAACAATAAACTACACATTTGAAATAATTGTAGGCCTATTTTATTATTATTATTATTAATAATATAATTATTATTATGTAATAATGGTTGTAATATTATTACATTTGGTTTAAGCTGGATGAGAAAGATGTGACATAATTCTATAGCATTAAACAGCTGACAGGAACGAAATGAACCGTTCCGGGAACAGTATTTTTTTGTTCTAACCGGTTCGGGAACGTCAATTTATTGGTGGAACTCATAACTGGAAACATTATAATTCCGTTTCTGTTCGAAACAGAAACGAAAAAAATCGGTTCAAAGCCCTGGTTACTATACACCAACTGGCCTGTAGGTGGCCGGAGACAGTTTTCTGTGAATATCTCGAGAACCATAGGGCCTAGGAGGTCCACCTTTTTTATGTGTGTTGGTCTTAAGGGGGCATGTCAACCCATCCCATTACCACTTATTTCATGTATAGCGCCACCTAGTTAAAAATTAAAAAGCAAAAAATTAGGTGTTTTCACAATATCTCTGGCTGACATGGTCAAAACTGCACGAAATTAAAAGTGTAGGATCATTATGACACCCTCCGAATGCATGTGAAGTTTTGTGTACTTTCGTTCATGGGGGGCCTTACAATAACATAATTTATGTGTACATTTAGTGGCGACACCAACAAAGGATTCGGGACACTGAAGACCGGATTTACACAAAAGGTGGGCATGTAACCCAAATGGATAGCATGGAACCGTCGTTTTTCGTTTTGATCTGTAGCCCCCCCGCTGGACTGGACCCCCCGAAAGGAGGGTAGGACAGACACAGTTCTCTGTGAATATCTTGAGAACTGTAGGGCCTAGGATGACCAATTTTTTCTGTATATTTGCCTCCAGGGGTCATGTTAACCCATTTCATGTGCACAAACAGATACACACGCACACACATACATTCACAGTAATCATACGTATGACACATACTCACACAGTAGACATATGGACGCATGCATGCACAGGCACATATGCAGGCACACACACAAGCACGCACACACACACACACACACACACACATAACATAAACATGTACATGCACACAATTCAAGAATTTCTTAGAATTATGAACAGGCAAGATGGAGGTGGGGTTGTATAAAATGAATTTTACATGTGAACTCTATGAACTAATCATGTTTTGGTACTTGTTGTCTAGCAGATACCAATGAGAATTGAGTTTGGATAATGCAATTTAGTGAGACAGTTAGAATCATATAGGCCTTTCAGCGTGATTTATTTTTGTGGAAAAAATGTGCTGGACTGGGCGGCGGTCATATTTTGTACCGCTCTGCGGTACATCTAGTTTTGTTTTGATGTGGGTCCGCAACGTGGAGACTGCAGGGGCCTGTACTACGAAGGGAGCTTAACCTACCCAGATGTAACCCTGGGTTACTTTGTTAAACCGGGGTTGACAAAACCTGGTTATCATAGGTGGTGTTAATCGGTACTACGATGCTGATTAAGAAGTTGATTTGTTGAACTGGGGTTAACCTAATTGGAGTTTGTGCGCGTTCACATAAAAGGGGCGGGTTGCAGTGCAAGTCACCACTTTCAATAATGACGTGATTACCTTATTTTATGGACGAGGAATGCACAATTATTGTGACAAGTTACGAGGAATTAAAACAAAAATCAAATACGTCGGCAGCAAACAAAGCAAGACAAGGCTGTTGGCAACGTATTGAAGATCGGGTAGCCTAAATGCCTAAAAGTAAAGTTTTATTTCCACATGTTCTTCAAATATGTGTTACGGAGGATTAATATCTTGCGGAATGTCTGAAATGAGTTGAACTAATTAAATTGCCTATTTTGAGTTCATAGAAAGGCCTACAGATGCAACACAATTCAGAAGTGGGCATATAGATTACAGTAGGCTAATAAGGATAATTGAATTAAGTAGCTCCCATCGACTGATTTAGTGTATGCCTAATCCTGTGAACATTTCAGATGCAACACCATTGCCAAACGCACATGGCAGCAGGTGAAAGTAAAACACAAAAACATTATTCAGAATAGTAGGTTTATATAGTTATAGCTTGCAATCATATTTCTTAATTATGAAAACATGTAGGCCTAGTATGCGTATAGCCTTCACTTGGCCTCTGTTTTACAGCTAACAAGAAAAAGGTGTCTTTGAACACTACTGTAAGGCACCAGAGTGTTTTACAGTAGCAGAGAAATTGGCCATCGCAAATAATAGTGGAAGGCCGATTATGGAAGGGGTTGAGGGAGGCATTCGGTCGGATTCTGGTGCTGTGGAAATGTGTGCAGGGTACAGTAATATGACATTTAATTCAACAAGTTTGTTAAATTAATTTATTATTTAATTTAATTCATTATTATTTACGATTTATTTTCGGACATACAGTATTCTTGCTCAGATGTTCAGCATCACCGATGGAATACATGAATGTCCACGTAAGGGCATTGCTATGACGGGTGACATTAGAGACGTCTGCATAGATCATCTGACAAAGATAACGAATTCCCTTGGCTGACAATCTATATCTTCATAGAGAATATCATAGAGAGTAGGTATATATACGAAAATAAATCGGACATACAGTATGCTGAACATCTGAGCAAGAATAGCCTAAAATAAATCGGACATCCCTATAGCCTATATAGCTATCTGGCGGGCTCTAAAACCCCTCGCCCTGCGAAGCGAGCCGAGAGGGAGTTAAGTCATTTAGAGACGAATGACCGCGTCGCAGGAAGTGCATCATAACAATGGGACGCCAGACCCTCTTGTAACAGCTGTACTCAGTGATACTGCAGAGTCGTAAAAGTAGTTAGAAAATAAGGCAGAAAAACAACAAGTTTCTTCATGCTGCTTCCTTATGTTGGAATGTGCAAAAATTTACAAACAATCAAGAGGATGCCTTCTTGTATGTGATTTCTGCAACAGTGATACTGCAAACGTGTTGATAGCCTATTGTTGATTTATATGCTGTAGCCTAAAGCATGTCACACAGTAGCCTAGCCTACAGAAAACACTTAATTGATGTGATATAATGATAACTTGTATGCCTACAATGGTTTATTAAACATCATAGTCATTTATTTAGTCAGTCATCATGTTCATGTTAATGAATAGGAAGGACACCTAAACGATAGCCATAAACCAAAATTTCGCGCAGTATCTGCCTAGAGTCCCTATGCGTGAATCACGAGCTCCTTCCAGCTGACTGGCAGATCTCGTGGACAGTCAGTCACGATCGATTATTTAATAAATAAATGTGAATTACGAATAATAATAAAAAGCTTCTACCTAATGTGACTATTTTTTCCATGAACTGTAAAAGAAAACACGTTTTTTCCAGCTGTATTCTCCATAAAGAGTAAAGTAAATTATGTACTTATTTCCGGAATTGACGTCACTTCCTGGACTCGTCTGAGGCTGGTCTAATGGGTCTGAGGTCTCTCAATGACTTAACCCCTACTGAGCGAGCCCCTCACGATTTGCGCTCCAATGTCGTATGGATCATCCAGGTGGGAGACATTGTTAGTGGAGGGGTGGTACTTATAAAGGGCGTGGTTAACGGAAACCTCGGGTTAACCAAGAACATAACCTGCTCGGAGCAGGTTTGAGATGCAGCGTAAATTGCCATGGCAGCATACCTCGGTTAAAAGCTATCCACCTTTCGTAGTACGGGTTAATCGGGAAGTTACGCCACACGTGATCAAGTTACTCTCAAAGTTACCCAGATAAGCCAGTAACCCCGCTTCGTAGTACAGGCCCCTGGTCCGCGGAGTCATGGAGTGAAATTAGGCCCGGTGCTTCGTCTGATAATTTGCTGCGCAGTTGATCAAGATACCGCGGACTGACAAAAAAAGAAAACAAACGATTCTGCTATCGATGTCATTAAACATGGAGCCATACAATAAAGTGGTGGTATGAGCGTTCATTCAATGCAGGCGTCTGCACGAGAGAAACTGAAACTAATCGATAACGTTGGTATCAAAGCTCCGCTTCAACCTGTTGAATGCTATTTAATTGTTTAACGACACTTAACAGAACAACGTTGATTTTTGGAACTTCCATAGAAACAGAGCAGAGACTGTATAATACACAGTATAGCACTGATTATTGTATAGTCAAATTTGAATATAATGTGGCCAAAAGCTATTGTAGCCTTCTTTCTATCTGTTTAAGATCAACAGATCAGTGATTTACGCCTATCTGCTCGCCAAAAAGCAAAAATTGTGTTTCCTGAATCCTTACATTCAGGCATTCAAATTAAACTTCATTAAAAAACATGTATTTTTTTTCTCTATTTCCTACCAATGTATGATGCTTGCATGAGGAAAACATCCCAAAACAATAGCACCCATATAATTGTTGCAGTTTTGAGAAGCATTTCTTTTCTTATGCAAGCATCATGCAACCAAGCAAAAGCAATGAAACTAATTATATCTTACATTAGTAAAGCAGTCCTCTGATGTGCATGTCACAAAACATTTAAGTAAAAGTGCATGTATAACAATAGGCATAATAATGATTGTGATAATGATAATAACAATTTGATTTGGAGGGAGTGGGGTTGGGTACGTGTAGATGAGCCCTATGACCCCAAAGTCTGCCATGACTGGGCCTCAGGTCAGAAGTTTGAGAAAGGCTGGTCTACATAACCTGCATCAGATTGAGGTTTGCAGTGATACGCCTGAAGGCACGGGTTGAGGACCCAGTCAGTTACGTCACAATATGCACATTTGTTTAAATTCATACCTACGTAATCACCATGACCAAAATTGTACTTTTTTTTTACTTTGAAAAAAAAAAAAAAAATATTGACCTACCTACGGACCCTTTTTTTTTTTTTTTTTTTTGGCTGTTACTGCAAACAAGAATATTTTTAAGGATGGCCTCATGACTGTGAAAATGGCTGACCACAGTGCTTTAAATGGAAGCCCCCAGTATCAGTCATCAAGGCATCAAAATCTGCCACAAACACTTACAACACACAACATCACTCATAAACACACACACACGGACAGAACCACCACTGTTCAAGAGACCATTTTGGGGCTAAATGTGCTTTTTCTCATTTGGTTGTTTTCTGTTTGTTTAGAGCAGAATGAGTCACTGCTGTTCAAAGGGCCCATTTGGGTGAAATTATTATTATAATTTATTTTATTATTATTTATTATTATTTATTATAGGGTTCTATAATAAATAAAACAGTGTTTGAAATAATGGAATTTGTGCTCTCTCATGAAGCTGGGTCAATGGGACATGGGGAGGGTGGGTCTGTTGATCGGGGGGAGGGGGCGTGGCGCCATGAGTAGTTCAAGCAGACGTAGGACTTTCATGTACTTCGATCAGGGGGGAGGGGGCGTGGCACTGTGCCAATGCCACACCCCCTCCTCCCTGAGAAACAAAGTCTCACTCCTTGCAAACTTCAAAACTTGAGAGCCCTGACCCACACCTTTCAAATCACGCCCCACGAGCCCTTTAGTGGGACCGAGCCGCTACCATAATCTTGGCATAATATCGGAATAATGTTTGGAGACATGATGCCTGATTATCTTTCACATCGGGATGACAAATGACCAACACTCAACTTTCGTCAAATGAATCATAGCGCATGGCCACAGAGCGGGGCCTTGTGCTCTGGTCAGTTTAGCCTGCGCCGGTGAAGGGGGCGGGTCCATTTTCTCTGATGATGACAAGCACTCACTGCACTGCATTACAAGAAAATTACCTCTCTTGTTGACATCGAGATCATCCATCTAGTCTCTCTGGGAGGATGTGGCAGGCCTTCTCTTAAATTGGATTGTGTCTCTCATCGTTGTGTGTATAAACGAGATGGATCTTATGGCACGAGATTTAAAATCACTATTTGGCTGCTGCTGAGACACTGATCATAATAAACGATGATAAACAAGCCTGAGTTGGTCTGAATGGTGAAGTATTCACACACTCAGCTGGACATTCGTGGAGGGGGCAGTTGGGATTGTTCAGGCAAGAAAGGAAATATAATACTCTGCTGCTTCCTGTTGATGTCACGTGTGGAGAACCACTAGCCCTATGAATAATATGCTTGGTAGTCCACCGATTAAGGATTTATAGGGTTCTCTCCATTCATCATTCCTTCCCGGAATCCATTATTTCTGGTTTCTTTCTTTTGTCAAGGACAAGGTTGTGGGTGTTAAGTTGAAAGGACTTTTCAACCCTAGTAGAGTGGTTAAATTTAGCCACTGTTTGCATTTTCCCCCTCACCCTCTCCTGTGCTCAGTAAGCGTGCCTTCGGTACCTGGTCTATGTTTTGTCGGTGTTTCAGAAAGATTTCTGGAATAATGTGCGCTGCGGATCTGAAATGGTAATGAGTGATGTACCGAGCTGTTGAGCATCACTGCCTCTGGTTTGTTTTCAGGCATTGGGGATTAGCATATTTAACAAAGCTGCTAAAATAAAATGAGCATTCCCCCATCCTTTACTCCCCCAAATTCACCAAACTGTTCCAGTGATTTATGTCAGATTCTGATGTGCAACAATCACACTCAATGCATCAGGCGGTTCCAATCCACTTAATCTTTTGTATGACAATCATTACCCGAGAACAGAGGATGTTGTACACCGCAATTGTACTTGGCAGTGTATAACCACACATTGTAAGATTAACAATAAATAACATCAACATTAAGTGACACTGATGTGGTTTCTTACAAAGATAGCATATTGTATTGTATTGTAGCTTGCACAGTGAGAGCTACCATGTCAAGCCATCTGACCCAACGTGATAGCTCTTTATAAAAGAATCTGTCTTCACAGAAGAATTGTATCAAAAAATAAAAAAATAAATTTTAAATAGTGATAAAATATATTGGGTTAGAAATTCCTAGCAGGTTGTACTTGTAAAACCATTCACTGAAAAATAGAGCAAGTACTCACAATGCTTTTGAGATGCATTTGTTAGAAGAGAATGTTCAGCCTTTCAAAGCTAGTGATGGAATCTGGAAAGGTACCAGTTATCCTCATGGGTTACTCGGGCCTTACCTTCTGCTGGCTTCTCTTCCCATACTGTCATCCTCAGAGTAGATAGCCCACATACAGTAGGAATGAGGAGCTTTACTGAAGCAGAAGATTCCCATCACCAATTAGATTTTAATTATCAGAAGCACCACTTTGTTCATCAGCAATGGGGTCATTTTCATTTCGGCTGATGAAATCCCTTAGAGATGTTTTAGGGGCCCTATAATATGGGCTGATGGAAAAAAGAATGCCCAGATTTACGTTTGCTTGACAAATATTTTTACAGCGCCATTGTACATGGTGGGGAATGCACAGATGAGCACGCTCTCCACTCCCTCTGGGTGCCAGAAAATCATTTTCAGCATAGTAATCCTTGCTATGCCATAGCCATAGAATATGTGCTTTTCTCATGTTCCATTCACTGTTCTTAAATAGTCTCAGAGTGTAGGCTACTTTCAACGAAACTAAATCTGGGGGTTCCTGTGGGGTGCTGTGTATGTGTGTGTGTGTGTGTGTGTGTGTGTGTATGTGTGTGTGTGTTTGATACATGTCAAAATAGATGATGGGCACTTCTGCTAATTTCTGGGTAAGTGGATGATGCTGTCCTGGACATACAGTAAATACAGAAAATTGCTGTAGCGAAAAAGCCAGCATCAGGAAAAACGTCCTGAAAAGACCATTCCTTGGGTGCAAATCATTTGTGTAAGAAGACCAATTATCAATTATTGTACATGCAGAGGAAAGGTCCCATTTTGCTCTATTTTTAATAACACCAGCGGACCATAAAAAGCTGTATGTCAGTACAAAATGAACTAGTAAATATCATTTGTCAGTTTTTATTAGATCTATGGGAATTCTTATATGCAAAATGATGTTCATCAATGTAAAGTGTTGTTCATCTTGTGAAACTAATTTTTGATTACAAATGAGTGCAGTAATTTGTTTTCCATCTTTCTCCTGTTGTGGTCCGTGTACAGGGCTCACACTGTGTAGGACACCCCTGGGACCAAGCTCCTTTGAACATTTACTCTCTAGAGAACGCACACACACATTGGCTTCTCCTCTCCTCGCCTCCTTTTAGGATTCTATTTGAGCAAGGCGGGTGCTTCAAATGCTTCCCTCCCTAGCTCAACCAACTCATATCAAATACACAAAAAGAACATCAAACATGGCCACAAACAAACAAGAAAAAACAAAATATCTTTGAGGGATTCCACAAGTCTCAAAGATAAAAAGCCAAAGACTATGTCCCGGGAGGTTAGTAATATCAGAGAGAGGAATTATAACGGGGAGTCACATAGGCAAGTCTTGGTGGCTACACATTAAGTATGCTAGCTGGGGGAGAAAGCCAGAGCAAGTGACTTCACCACCCAAGCATTTCACAGCAGCAACCCTGGCTTTAACATCACACATCCCCAAATATACGAGAGGTGTTGTGTGGCCATGCCATGCTGAAGTAAAGGCCCTTGAACTAAAGCAACCCGAGGACACGGTATAGGCCAGAGGCTGGGGCTATTTTTGAGCAGGCAGTGTTACTCATCAGAGCCAGTGCGCTTGTGTGAGATGGCAGGAGGTGCCAGACTGGAGCGGCCAGCTAATTGTTGGATTCAGCTCATGGACGTCTGTCTGACCTCCATGTCCTTGGCCTTGAGTGAGTCGAGTGAGGTGGAAGCCCACTAGCAGTGAGGGACACTACCTGCATGTTGGCTGTTAATGCTGTAGAGAGGCAGACAATGACAAGGGTGTGTGTGTATCTGTGTGTCTCTCTCTCTCTCTCTCTCTCTCTCTCTCTCTCTCTCTCTCTCTGTGTGTGTGTGTGTGTGTGTCAGCATGGTAAGATTTTCATGCCTTACATTTGCACTGAAATTAATTCAACATATTTTGTTTGAAGGGGTATTTTTCAGACCTGAACAGTATGTTATCCGGTTAAATAAATGTTCATAGTTACATTTGTGTTTATTACTTATAAATGCAGTGGTCTAATTTTTGTTTTTGGTAATGTAGCTTGACTTAAAACCACACCCATCATTACCCTATGGTAGCTACTCAGTGTTTGCAATATCATTTCATTTTATTACATTGTTTGAGATGCAGTGTCTCCCTTCACAAGAAATAATGATAAAAAAGAGATTATTTGGAGATTACCAAATAAAATTAAAAAAACATACATTAGAAACCATACATTAGAATGCCTGGCTTCATACGTTCACGCTTCACAGGTGTTACCTGCCACCTTTCAGCGGAACACCCCTATATAGTGCCCAACTTTGAGGGTAGCATGAGAAATACATGATGAATATAACATATTGGTACACATGTAAACATTACCCACCTTATAATTACAGTTTTTAAAGCTTGCATTCTAGCCTGTTATGTAAGTCACGGTATCGGAGGCACTGTCTTATTATTGCCAAGTCGCATCACAAAGACACCGCGTAGCTCTCCCCTGTGCTCCCCCATCAAAGCGCTGATTGGAGGAGAGCGAGCAGCGTGGATGCTGCCTGCTAACTGTAGCTTCTCTTCATCCTGGGAGACAAGCCTGTTCTGGGTCTTTCAAAATCTTCCCTAGACCTGTGCATGGAGCTGTGACTTTGCGATTCAGCTGCCACCACTGCGTTCACGCAAGGCAGGACGCGGCTCCGACACTCATTTCACGTAATGCCAACGTCCCTGTCAACACGGTGAATCCCTCGCTGGTCCGTTCATCGCTCAGACAGGACGGACGGACGAGTCGCGAAGTTAAGTATGCCAGCTCCAGTTTCTCACCGGACCTTGCCAGCTGGACACGTCCTGGTCGCATGGTAAGTAATGTGACTACGCGTGTGTAATTGATGCTAACATCATTATTTTGGGTGTGTTTGCAGCTTCCTCGAAGAGGGACCCACACCTGTATAGACAACGCAGCCAAGCTGTACAGCCTCGGCTGCTCAGCTGTATACTTGCGGTAGCAATAGCACCGCATTGATGTCTTTCACCCGTCATGTGAATAGTCAGGGGTACTACAATATATGTCTTTGTAGTGTTGCTTTGCTGTTCTAGATGACTTTGTACAGTTACTGAACACATCACACAGAGCATTGCATCGGAATTTTAGCTCACTGGGAACGCTTACAGTAGACAACCAGTGAGTAGAGAAACCGAGGCGCGTTACCATCTGTAAAAGTATTTACGCTACATCTAAATTCTGAATTAAATTTGATCGACTGGATACAGTGACCTTAACAATGTTCAGCTATGTGTTAATATTTTGTGTGAAAATGACTCCGGTTCTTTTAAATCCGCTGTCGCCAAGTAAGAATGACAGATATGTCTCATCTACTTGCCTCAAGGTAAACAAAAGCTTATTATAGCATAGTCAGTGACCACTCAGTGTCACAGTGACTGATGCGCAAACTCTCCGAGGGACTATGTGAGGTTTATTTACATACAAATGGCCATTTGTTTTGTTTAGAATATTTTTTATATTCAAATGAAACTACACTGTCAGTGAACACCTATTTGCCAGAAGTAGACCATATCAGTCATGTCAGACATATTTTGTCTTCTGCACTTTGTATATTCAATTAATCACTGAAGTTATGACTTATACAGTATGTTGACCATATTCTTGTAATGCATAAGGTCTCAAACAGGTAAAACTGTCCCATAATCTCAAAATAAGACACATACCAATGCTCCAAATGAATAAGTATGTGTAGCTGACTGTTATGAATGAACATTTACAGGTCGGTTCGCCTCACCCCACGGATAACTCTTATCACGTCGTTTGTGTTAGCCGGGAAGCCCCTTCTCTAGTGGAATGGACAGCTCACAACAATACAGAATCTAATCTAATCAGAACATTTAATATGGCAAAACTTGTAATTATACACAATCACTTTCATATCCAAAAGATCAAAGCCATTACAACTGCTTTTCTGCAAACAGCCTTTTTGGAAATAAGGTTTTGAAACCAGGGGATCGGTGCAGACATAGCGTCAGCACCCAGACTCGGTCGGAGGTCCATATGGGCAGACTCAGCTCATCAATGGGTCTATGTGAGCACTGTGGTGCCTCTGTACGCAGCAATAGAGGCACTGAGGAACAGCTGCTATCTGCGGAGCCCGACTCATAGCCTATGTGGGGTGGGGAGGCTGTCTCCGAATGCAGGGTCCCTGTGCTAATGACACGAGCGTCACAGATGGATGAAAGCCCTCTCGTCGGTGAATTGTTATGGTTGTTGAAGGGGCGTGCAGAGCGAGGCTGGTGAATACCTTACCATATTTTAGCATCATTACGAGCCCCACTTCACTCCCCACCTGTCCAGTGTGCACCAGTGCCCAAATGAATCCGCAGAGGGTTCCGGTCTTTGGTGGTGGTGGAGAGGAGACAGGAGCACACCCGACCTTGTTCGCGTCCTTGTTCCCTTCCAAGTGGGCTGAGTGTGGGTGTCAAACTGGCCCATTTAAAAATCAAAACAGTATTATAAATATAGTGAAGTAAGTTCAACCAGGTTTTTTTTTAAAATTACATATGAAAACAATTTTGATGGTGCATTGCCTCCTATTGTTGTCACATTATTTAAAAGTAAAATTTTAATGTAAGAATATTGTGATTTTGTAATCTGTATTGTTCCCCACATCATCTGTTGTACTGTGCATACGTGGTACAGTAATACCATGCAGATTTGACTGTTGTTTCTTTTTTTGCTGTTGAACAATGTCTCGTATAAACCAATTTGTTCCAAAAGAATGAGTGTACAGTAAACAAAGTACTCGCATGCGCCTCCAGAGAATCCTACGCTTCTTATCTTTTTCTGAATGTCCTCATGAAAGCGTAAATGTAGCCTGACACAAGGAGCGTGGTCTGTATTCTTCAACAGACAATTAAATGCCTTGCGCAAGCCAGCAGGCCTTGATTCACATGCACAAACACACAAACACACAACACAAACACACACACAAACACGCACACATAAACATGCACACAGGCACATGGGCACACACACACACACACACACACACACACACACACACACACACACACACACACACACACACACTCACAGTCTCACAAAAACTCCTGGCCAGAGAGCATGATAATTAGCCGTCCTATTTTAATCCACTGTGAAAGTGTTTGGACGTGAGTCTGTCACCCTGATTGCCTTGTGGGATTAAGAGCCTCAGCTGAATAAGTTAACCAGTGTAGGAAGATGAGGCGCATTCACCTTCAGCACAATTCCTCACACAGTTTTAGTCTGCTTCCAAAACACACACACACACACACACACACACACATGCACATGTCCCTTCCCTCACAAGTTCCACTCATACACCCCTTGGGCCTTGCAAAACCTTGGGTGCTGCTCATCAGACACACACACACATGCCTCCTAGCAGGGCTGAGTGTGTGTAGTCCAGAACCACCTTCCCCTAAGCTCTGGAGACCCTGTGTGGAGCCCTCTTTCCCTTCCCCTGCATAATCACTCCTCCTTGAGCAAAGGTGCCACTGCTTATTGTGTTGAGTGCGCAGCCCCTCAGCTGCTGCTAGGATGACTTGGTGAAGGCACTAATTGCGTCTGACTATTTTTTCTCTCTCTCTCTTTTTTTATTTCCTGCACTCTACCAAAATGAAAGATAACCGCCGCACCTTCCTAAGCTTCCTGAGGCAGAGCAGGGCAATGATCTCCCATCGGAAAGCGTTTATAGTTGAGCTACGGTGATGAATGGGGCCCGAAATGGTGAAAGAGGATAAGGGCAGGGAAGGCTCCAGCTCTTTTTTGGGGGAGCGCGAGTGAGAGAGAGAGAGAGAGAGAGGAAGAGAAGATCAGGCAAGGTTCGGTGCCATCTGTCCCATTCAGTGAGTCACTCCGAGTGAAAACAGGTTTCAGAGAGGAGTGCGGCTTGCCAGCAACTCTTTGTTTGTGGTGTAGACAGCCCGGTCTACACGTATTACAGCTGCTGAATAAGCCAATTGATTTGAACCTGAGTCGCACTAGGTGAGCCTGAAAGATTTGCTTTCAGTTAAATGAGCAGCGCGCCGCTTATTAAGCGAGGCTTCGGCTTGGCATTGTACAAGCTAAGACTATAAGCCTGCGCGGTTTGTTGCCTCTGAGTGATTTACTGTGTCCCTTTTAACGGTGCCCTTTCCCATTTCAAACAGTAGGTGATTATCAATCTTTAAATGTCACCGGAGCTTTCTCTGTGGGAGACAACGATGACACTGAGTGGAAATCATTATGGCTATGCCAAGAACAACCACCTCCGCTAACATTAGCCACAGAGGTAAAAGAATTGCTTGACATCTTAGAACTTTAGCCCTTTAGAATATCTGTGTGTGTGTTGTATGTGTGTGTGTGTGTTGACAAATGCAGGAGTCTATGCAGATGCAGACATTCAGTACACTGGTAGCTACTAATGGAATGAGTGGAAGAGCTTTGGTAATTATCGGTGGTGTGGGGCCTGTGCGTGGGTCTTACTCATTTTGCCTGTCACCTCTAATAGCCTAATTATGCATTTGGAATATTTCAGAAACTTGATTTTGTGATTAAGAGCATCTCCTGGATATTTGTGTTTTCAATTCATGATATGCACCTGGCACGAGTTTCCACCAGCTGACTGTAGCTGTGATGAATATTGCAAATTATAATCAACTCCCACTTCAACTTTTAATTTGCTGTGTCTCTCAGGGATTGCTCAGAATCCAACTGGGACATGTTAGAGAAATGAATGGTGATTTTCTTAATGTCATCAAGTCCCCCTGAACATGTATTTGTCACTGACGTCAGCCTGAAGTGACTCACTGTCTCCTATGATTTGTGCAGGTTGGGGGTTACACAAGGTGAAAGATTGGAGATGATTTTCCTGTCAGAAAGATTAGTCATCTTTAGGCCATGGGAATTTATACATGCAATAATGATATTTAAAAAAGACTTTTCTTTTTTAAATTTAGTACTCTAGCTCCAAGTTTCTCAGAGGGCTATGACAGAATCAGAGTAGCTAACTAAGTCATTTGTAATGCTTCTCTTCTCCAGTTCTTTCTTCCATCCATACTGTTTGTTCACATATACCCTGACATGGAGTAAATATTGGGTTACATTTTACTTGAAGGTATCTACATAAGAGTGACATGAGTCATGGACCTGTCATAAACATTATAAACAAGTCATAAACGTTATTTGCAACTGACAAGTGACAAATGACAAGTTAGGGTTAGGATTAGGGTTAGTGTCATTTGGTTTTTGTCATGACAAGTTAGGGTTAGTGTTATGGTTATGACAGTGTCATGTAACTCTTATGTAGATATCTTCAAGTAAAGTGTTACCAAATATTGTCATCATGATGGTCTTGGATGCATTGTTGCAGAACTTGTCAGAGTACTGGAAGGTTTTCATTGCCATTGAGCGCTCCGAGTACATTCACGGTGATGTACAATAACACTCTCTGCCTGAATAATAATAACTTGGATTCACGTTTACAAAAGGTAGTCTGTTTTTTATGCGTATTAAAGTCACGCATTACTCTCTCTAGCCCTAAGGGAGCTGGGGGTATTGGCAGTTACATGAAAGGGATGCACTGAGCATGCCCAGTAAAGCTTTCTCTCTCTTTCTTTTTCTCTTCTCTCTCTCTCTCTCTCTCTCTCTCTCTCTGGATTATGGGCGCCAGAGCTTTCTGGGGGGAATTTTTTCGGAAAGGCGCATCTCCGACATATAGCGAAGAGGCATCCTGGTGAGGAGCACAGCCATAAGCGGAGGTAAAACACCGATCACCAGGCTTACTGTTCCATCTCCAGCTGTAGGACACAGCGGGGGGAGGAGTCTTAGGGGCTGAGCATTAGCAGTCGTTAACACCTCAAGAGAGGCATTGGTGATGTTCAACTCCCTCCTATAGAATAAAACAACTAAACTTTTCAGGTCAAGTCAGTCCTTGGATAAGTTTTATGGACATCAATACTTCATGCAAATGTAATCATGGCAGTTCCATAATCAAGCATATTTTCTTACTCAACAAGGGAATTGTTTATGATGGCTATGGTGAGGATATAGGAGACAGTAATAGCTGGTAATAGACAGGTTGTCAGCTTAGAGAAGTCTTTGCCCATCAAAGAGATGTGTGTGCAAAGTTGTGCATGAAATATGCATCGATGCCAGTGGAATAAAGAACAAAGGCCTAACTGAGTGTTTGTCGCAGGGGGATATCGGAAGTGCTTACTTATTAAACAGCTTCACCCACCTCCCCCTCCACCCCTCCACAGCAGCAGCTGTTGGGAGCGGATGTGCAGACGCTTTGAGTGCCAGGAAACGAGCGTGTGTGATCGCCCTCGCTGTCGACATGACAGACGAGGAGCTGAAGACTCCCTACCTGCAATGGCAGTCTTCTTCTGTCTGTTTCTCTTTCTCTTGCTCTCTGCTTCGCTATCAGAGTGTCTGAGGGTTCCATTCAGTTTCTTTCTGTCCCTTTTGAACATTGCCTCTTTCTTGTCCTCCCTTCCTTACACATCCTTTTGTTCACAATCTCCTTTTCTCTCCCCTCTCTCTCTCTCTCTCTCTCTCTCTGTCTTTCTCTCTCAATTGAACACTGCACAGATGTACCGCTCATTCCCCCATTAACAGCTCATTGAGTACAAGGAGCATGAATTTTATGATGCCCAATCAGATGCGATTCATGGATTTCTCATGTAACCACAAGGTACACGCGTCTAATTATGTAAACAATGCAGGCAGGAGTTGAGGATGTCGACACAGAGGTGGCACAACGCTAACAATATGCTTAAAAACACCAATTAACAAACTCTTCTTATTCACATCTTACTGTATGGTAACAACACTGTGCAGATCGAGACGGTACGGTATGCAATTCTATCTCCGCATCGACTGGTAGGACATACACATCTGTCCTCTCTGTATGGCATTGTCTGTAATGAAGTCCTTTTGTTTGCAAGCTGCGGGCTGTATTCTATCAGACACAATGATGCAAATAAAGTGCATATGCTGCGAATAAAGGGCCAGCCAAGCATACAGGGGGTAGCTGTCAGAGACGTCATACTGTACCTCACAGAAAGGTTATGGTGTAGAAATACCCCCACTGGAGCAGGATTTGTATAGTGCCACTGTGTTCCACAGGCTTTTTGTAACGGGCGTGTTCCTGGAGAAACAGGCAGTAAAAAGGCCGTGCCATGCAGGGTATCACCTAATGAATTGGCCCAGCGGACCTCCTCACTTTCTCAAATTTGCACATTTGCAATTTGTGGCCCTTAATAGCGTGTCTCGCAAGTATGACCTTACATTATAATTAGTTGTGTCCGGGACCTCCTGTCAGAGCAAATTTCAGCGGCCACGGGGGAGAGCATGCTCCACTGACGACCGCAAAACGTGTGGAGAGGGGGAGAGAGAGAGAGTGTGTGTGTGTGTGATGGGGGGGGTGTAGGGTTGGTGGGGGAGGGGGGAAGGAAGGAGAAGCGAGCTCCAGCAGGCGTTTGCCTTTCTGATGAATGTTTATGGCTCTTTTTTTTGAGAGCCAATTATCTGCCGGTGTGTGAGTCATGGAGATCATTTAGGGGGGCTCTCTCACTCTGAGGCGCCACAGGACGCGCAGCACACAGCAAGGTAGGGGAGGCACTGGGCTGGCCATTACACATACCACTGGCTCCGCGGTCACGCTATCCTCTCCTCACCTTTCCCTCTCTCCCTCTCATTTGCACTCTCTCACTCTTTCTCTCTCTTTCTGCCTTGTCACTCACTCATTCGCACATTCACCCTCCTCTTTTTTCATCCTCAATCCATCTGTCTCTGTCATCTCTCGCTCTCTATCACTTTCTCTCTCTGTCTCTTTCCCTCTCTCTCTGTCTGTTTCTCATGCTTCATGCTCTTTCTGACATGTACACTTCCTGTCTCGTGCTCGGCTTCTCTCCATGCTGTGTTTTATCTTCTCTGTTTCTCTCCTCCTCTCCTCTCCGACATGTTTTCCCTCTCTCTCTCTACCCCTCTCTCTTTTCTCTCTCTCTCTGTCTGTTGCTCACTCCTTTCTTCCTCTCGTTGGCTCTCTCCCGACGTCTTCTTTGCACACTCTGTTTGTATCAGTGGGAATCTCCTGACCTTTTTGCTGTACTTAGCTGCTTCACGGGGCATTCCTCTCTCTTGCTCTCTCTTCCTCTCCCTTCCTCTCCCTTTCTCTCTCCTCAGGTGCTCTGCTCTCTCATTCTTTTTAGGGACACAATCAGTGCGTCTCTCTTCTTCTCTCCCTCTCCTCTGTGTCTGTTTTGCCTGCTCTCTCTCTCTCGCTGTCTTTTCCTATCCCAATTTTCTTGACATTAATCTGACATCTCTGTGTGAACTGTTGTAAATAGTGTGTGTTTATATGTGTTTGTGGGTTTGTGTGTGTGTGTGTGTGTGTGTGTGTGTGTGTGTGTGTGCTGAGTGACCACTCAGCTCGGTGTCTGCAGTGCTCCCCCAGGCCCTGCAGCAGTGCAGGTGATGGAGAGGTGCTGGGCAGGAGAGCTGTGGTGGTCCCCACCAGGAGTGCAGGCCTCGGCCCCCCCGTCTGCATAAGCTGGGGTTGCGGGAGATTTATGACCCCGGGAGCACAATCCCGTCGGCCACAAGGCGGCGGTCATAAATCAGACAGAAGTGGGTCAGAGCAGGTCAGCTGTTTTTTTTTTGTTTTTTTACGCTGGCGGCCAAATCAACCTGCTGATGGCACAAGTCTCCATTCAGCCACCTTCTCACCCAACACCCAAACCCCTGGCTCTTCACCCCCTGTGTGGGCCAAGCATGGCTAGCCTCTAACCAGTGCTCCAGTGCTTGGAGTATCCGTCAGCCTCCGTTCTCACAGGTCATAAGTGCCTCGTCCATGTTAGCGAGCAGCTTGGTCAGCTCTCCCAGGGTCCCTCACCCTCTCTCGGGGCTTCTGTGCCTGGGAACGTAGCAGCATGGTAGCCATGGCCAGCGGATGTCAGTACTCCTCCATGTCAGTACTCCCCGGTGTCAGCACCGGTGATTACACTCAAGGGGAATTGTAATAATTGATTACTGCGTTGAAGTGCTGTATTGAAGTGGAATGATGAGGAAGAGAGAGAGAAAGAAATGTGGGTCAGGTTGTTCTCGAAGTCTTGTAGTCTTTAGGATGTGCGCTGACTGGAAAATCACATGAGTAATCACAACAAATTAAGTTCTTGCATCAAACACAAGCTTTGATTTTTCTAGACAGCCACTGTAATCTTAGATTGTGTTCTCTTTCAAAAACAGGTTGTATCAACACCTGAGGTTCTGCCTGCTCAGGTTGTCGAAATTAAAATAGCACACTACACACCTGCAGACCAATAATAGAAATCTTTGGAGAAGTCTCATTTATTCTCAACACAGCTAATGTGTCATGTGCTCTGCTATGCTGTCTCTATTCTGTTTGGCTTATTTTTTAGTCTCTTTGTGTGCATATGGAAACAGATTTAGTAGTATAATCCATTACATGCAAATGGCACCAAATGTACATTGTAAATGAAATAGCATGAAATGTATCTGCAAATCTTTCTTAATCGAACATTGTGGGGCATGCATCAAACATTTAAACCCCATAAAGTCTCACCCTAATGGCATACTGCCAAGCTCCACACATCTCTCAACCTGGTAAGTGTGCTGGGTGTTCAAGCACGTCAGTATAAAAACAATGAATCTAATTATGGTGATTCCTTTCCTTCCAAAGTAGTCTTGATTTGGCTTTGTCTCCATGGCTCACCAAGGTCTTCCTGATAGTGTGTAATGCCACCCGAACACCCCCGACACACACACACAAAAGAGTGAAAGACAATGGTGAGAGTGTGAGGAGCGATGACCTTTTGGAGTGAAATGTTAATTTATCTGCCATATAAAAAGAGCACGTATGGCTGCTGAATACTGAGCATGTAAATGCTGCCTTTCTACATTGACCAGCGTTGCTTACATTCAGATTATGTACAGTTCAGTGGCCACTAAGCGCGCCTAGGCCCAAGTCTCTGGTCTTATTATGTGTTTACTGGTGAGTAGAGAATGCAAATTGCGATGGAATTCCTCTGGGGTCGGAGACATTGTATTAGTGGTTGATATTGTGGTCTCCACGCTGTAATGGCGCGCTGTGCTTCCTTGCTATGAAGACGGGCTCCGATTGGCTCCCCGCAAGAAAGGTCACAGCTGATACAGAAAAGAATAATGATTTTTTTTTTTCATTCCTGTCAATCACCGCTTGACTAAATATTTGCTTCATGCCTCTGCATGCGTGGTAAGAGTAATTTGAACACCCGGTCCGGTATGCTCTTTGGGTTCTCCTTGAAAATTGTAAGAGTAAGGAAGCCACAGCAATTCACCTTCACTGTCAAATGAGATGGGTTTGTGAAAGAATGTGTGCCTTTTTCGGCATTTGAATAGGGATTTTTTTTTCCAGCTACAGAGAAGTAGAACGACTTCAAAGCCTTCCCTTCACTCTGAGGCTACAGATAGAGTTCTGTATTTTACTCTGAAAAGTGCTGTCTGGCCTGTGGTTATTTTGGGTGGACCCAACCCATCTCACACGCACACGGGGCGTAATGTTTGAGCTTGTAAAATAATTCCCAGCATGCTCTGCTGCCTGGGACGTGCGCTTGAGTTCAGGCATGATGGATATCGGGGACAGCTGAGTATCAGATTGCTCATTCCGGCGGAGATGGTCATTGTTGTGAACTGACCCGGTCTGATGTGCCATCTGGGAGGCGGGCCTCCGTGTGACACACTTGATTAGAGGCATACACCCCCCTCATCACGTCCATCAAGCTACGGACCGCTGAATGATGCCGCCCGGATCGGGACATAAATCCACTCGAGCGCTTCGCACTGGTGTTTAAATAACCTGCTTTCATCTTGCAGGGGGGGGGATTACCTTACCCTCAAGAAATACTGCGCCGCTCAAGTGTGTGAGAGGAGTGTGCATGGGTGTGTCTGTATGTGTGTGTGTGTGTGGTGTGTGTGCATGTGACAGAGACAGAGTGTGTATATGTGTGTGTGAGTGTGCATTTTTTAACTGGTCTGTGTGTAAGAGCGTATTTGTCAATGTTTGTGAGCTGAGTGTGAGTGTGTTAAGTACGCAAAAGTGTATTTGTGTGCGCGCAAGGGTGTGATCTACCGTCTTCGGCGGAGAAACAGAATAGTTAAATCATGTGTTTGCACTGTGCATCTCTAATACCTTCCCAGGTCAATACCCATGGATTTTCTGAGGTTTTTACTCAATGCAATAGGTCTCAGTCTGTGCGAATGGAAGGGAACAGAGGGAGAGTATTGATCGGCAGCTCATGTGTCACCTGTGTCTTATTCACTCATTTATTATCAGCGAGCATTTTTGCAAGAGCTTCTCAAATCTGCGATTCTTATCTGACACCACAGGCTCTTAAGTGGCAATGACAAAGACATTGCATTTCACAGAAAACATTCGGTTAAGACGCAGCGCCAGCTTCACAAGTCCCTTCTCCCTCGTGAGTGCCTCGCTCTCGTTTGTATGCAGGCCTGAGTGGCAGGCAGGGTTCGACGCCCACACACACACATACACACACACGCCCGCGCACTCTGCTGCAGTGCTGTGTTCGAGCAGAAGTACATTAACCGTGTCTGTTGTTGACCGCGTGTCAGTCCAAGGAGGCATTTACCTACATGACTCCATTGAAATATCAGGGTATGAGTTTCCCCAGCGCAGTGCTCCACCTCAGCTCCCTCACCTCTCACTCCTGCCGCAGTGTGCCGAGGCAGGCCGGAATTAATGGGGGAGAGATGGAAGGGCCGCTGGTGGACCAGAGAGATTAGCTGTGAAATTGACACTGACAAATCTCAGGCATTATGGCTTCATGGGAGGCAAGTGGAGCCTGGGCTGGAGGGGCCTGAGGTTGGACAAGACGAGGCGAGGTGGGGTGGGGTGGTGGTGGCTGGAGTGCTAAGGTGTGCTTGAGTAAGGTGGGGTGGGGTGGTGGTGGCTGGAGTGCTAAGGTGTGCTGGAGTAAGGTGGGGTGGGGTGGGGTGGTGTAGCGTGGGGCAGTGTAGCGTGGGGTGGTGCGAGTAGCCCAGGAGGGAAAATAAAGATGGCGGTAAACAGGCACAGAGACTCTTGTTTGTTCCGTGTTAAGTGCGCTGGACTCCTGTGGCCACTGTGGCCAGCACATGCCGTCCCCTGAAGAGCCACACACAGGTGTGCATCTGGGATCTCTCATTTGGCTCATTTGTTTACGGCGGCTGGAGTGAGACAGTTTAAGGGAACAAGGGAGAGGAATTAATTCGGAGTCTGCATGCTAAGTAACAAAGCAAACACTAGCAAAACAGTTTTATTTCTCAGAGGAATCCAGTCCTTTTCCACATCTCCCCTTATTATCCTAAATCAGCATGTTTTGGGCTGTGAAACCTAGTTATTGTGTTTCTTGTTTAACATTTTCTGTTTTTGTTTTACGGGATCTGTTTCAACATCGGCTTCATTAAGTAATTGAAATTAATCTAATTGGAAAGTGGGAGGGAAAAATTTATTTTTGAGAAAAAAAGCTAGGCCTACAGCATCGTGCTCAACCTCCACAGCATTCTGCGATTCTGTGATTCACTCCAACATTCTTACTTCTGCAAGCTTGTAAAGTCAGCTCATAAATAGTATATGTTTATGCACGTCTTTAATAATCCATGAAAAGCAAATTGAATCAACAAACATTTTACTCTACAGACTAGTCCACACTTATTTGTTGATTGCAAATTGTATACCACGGCCATCCATTTCAATAGCTCTCTCTCTCTTTCTCTTTCTCTCTCTCTCTCACTGTTTCTCTGTTTATTTAGATTTGTCCAACAACATTTTAAAGCCGGGGCTCTTGATGCTCTTGATGTTTATGTATGATAATATATCGTTGGGTGCTTTAGTGTTTTTGTGGGCAATCTGTGTTGTAGTGTTTGCTCTAGTAAAATGAATTCTTTTAATTTCCCAGACACTTTTTGGCAACGTGTAATGACAATGCAATAATATTTATCATGAAATGCTCGGTGACTGGAACCTAGCACAACTCTGTCTGAGTGAAATGTAACCCATACAGCATGTAATTAATGCAATTTGATCTCATTGTGACAGGGAGTTGATGAATTATGATGAATTGCTGGAGTAGAGCGGCAGCGCTCCCACACTGCAGTTTAATCTCTGGCTTATACGAGTAGTTGACAATGCATAAACCGTTTAGGACATGCCCTTGTGTCTATAATAGCCTCTTGTAGAGGGGTTAATGTTCCTCTTTATGGCCTATTCCAGTAGAAGGGGGAAAGCAGATAAAAGAAAAAAAGAAAACTCCTCTCATCCACAGAAAAAGGATTCATCATCCTAATGCATACTTACAGCAGCCATTTCACTGTTATTATAGATATTGATATGGACAAGACAAAGATGGCCGGTTGTTTGTGAACAAAGATCCTTTGTGAATTTCTGTGAACTGAAAGTCCCTCAATCTGTGAGGGAGCTAAAAGTCCCTCACAGATTTCATGACCTCTTTATTGAGCACAAGTGTGTAAGCTGTTTGAAGTTGGTTTGACGTTTTTTTGTGTGTCAGAATCCTGGGCTGAAAAACAAGTCCTTCAAAAAAAAAGTCCTTCCAAAATTTGTGTGGTTTGCTTTTAAATTTGTTAAATCTTCCAAACTTGAGGAATGTAACTTGTTAGCCCATATTGAAAATGTATATTTTTTATGTCTTTTACATATTCATGTGAGTTTTTCAATCATTATTTATCAGTGTGTGTGTGTGTGTGTGTGTGTGTGTGTGTGTGTGTGTGTGTGTGTGTGTTTGCCTGTGTGTGTGTATGTGTTTACCATATGCATGTGTGTATTTCACACAGTGTAAGCGCAAAGTGCAAATTCAGGGAGCTGAGAGGAGAGATGAAGAACGCTGAAGCTATTAAATGGATCACACTTCTTATTTTTGGTCTTTCATCAGTGAGCAGCTCTGCTAAATATTCATGGCCAACTCACGATCTTAAAATAAGGCTCATTATCACTCTCAGAGCTTCCAAACTTCACCGCGCAGATTCCTCGCTCCTCACAACACACCAAATACAGCATCTATTTTTAACACTTTTCCCCTCACGAACGCATTCCACATTCACCATCCTGGTATATCACTGTCAATGGCATAATTTACATTATTTTGTTGGATTTTTTTTTTTCTCGTTCAAATATATTGTCTATTTACTTTCTTCATCATGGGCTTGCCTACCAGCTAGGACACTAAGACATTTGCAACATTGGGGCTTTTTGAATTGTGTTTGGTTAAACTTACTCCCAAGCTAGTCCCATGCTAACACACCTGGAGTAGGCTAAGTGAAATGTACGTTGACTCGTTGTGTGTGGTTGTGATAGTTCATGAGTGGAACTCATGAGGAGACTACCACAGTGATCCACCCACCCAGTGTGGGGAGGACTGCAGACCACTTCACAGCACAGGTGTGTGAACCCTCACAGAAGTGCCCACTCCCTCACCAGTCCTCACCAGGCAGTCTATTTAGTCCATTAACAGCAGGCTTAGCTGGCTTTTCCTCTTTCATGACTGTCCATTAATTGTTAATACAGATTCTGCTGCAGAGTCTGCGAGTGGAGATCCTCCCCCAGCAGTACTGACCTTCCCCACTGCCTTTTACTATTCTGGGATCTTGGGGAGGGAGAGAGAGAGTTGCTAATCCTGTGTTAGCAGACTCACTATGTCAAATTTGCTATGATCAGGGATTACACAATTTTACGTGACTATTATAGTGTCTACTTCAGGGGATAAGTACATTATATAAAACTCCTTTTCCTTTTCTCCTTTTCCTTTCAAGTGCTTGCTTTTCTCTGATCTTACATTCACAATATTGATCTTCACAGATAGTTGAGCCAAGGACAAAGTCAGTCCAAGGGCCAAAAGGGGTTTGAAGACACTTGATCTGAATGTGATGGCCTTGTTGGTTTGAATAGAGCAGCTGTGCCATTTAGTACACATTAGATCAGCATTACATAATCTGGATAACATAATGTGTCTTATTTTCAGACATATGTGTTAGTCCATTGGTTCGCTTGGACTTCATAAAATGTGTTTTGACACGTTTTGACTGACAGTTACCCTGCTGAGGTCAGGAGCAACGCTGTCATTTGTACTCTCAGCTTTCCCCTGAGGTACCTGTGGTGTTTCTGTGGGAGTGAGGCTTGTTACTCTTTTCGCTTTTCTCACAGTTTTCCTGGTGTGAATGAGTCTCTTAAATAAATCAGAATCTCTGTGTGTGTGTGTGTGTGTGTGTGTGTGTGTGGGGGGTACCTAAATGGGTATGTAAATGAGATAGTGTGTGTGTGTATGGTGCAGTAGTCCACCCAAGGAGACTTGGGGAATCACTGTTAAATGGTCTGGCCTCCTTTTGGACAAATGGCTGTTCAATCACCCACGACAGTAGCCAGGCTCCCAGGGGGAATAAAGCTATATGTTGTGTTGTGCCTACTGTATGGGTGTGCAAAAATCCCCAGCAAGCATGCAAGAGGGAAGGAGGGAGTGAGAGAGCAAACTGATCAACGAGGCTGTGGCAGTGGGTCCAGACTGATAACCCCCCCCCCCCCTTTTCCAGTTGCTGTATGTGCAGCCAGCCATGCTGAAAGTTCTTGCCTGGGTTTTCTTTGCTTCCGCCCTGGGAAAAATAACATGGTCCTGGAGAAGGTTTATGGGGGAACCAGTATAGAATCCTTCCAATGGTGGTGTGAGAACGTGTGATGCCTACACAAGAACATATCGGAATTGATGCTTATCTGTTGGGTCATATTCAGTCATTTTGCCCAACGGTATTAAACATTCTTTGTAAAACGTGAACATATCGGAATTGATGCTTATCTGTTGGGTCATATTCAGTCATTTTGCCCAACGGTATTAAACATTCTTTATAAAACGTGACGGGAAGCTGACTGTAAAGGAGGCCATATATGTTGTACGAATTGAACTCTGGTTTGGGATTCCATTCCAGTTTGTTTGCCCTGAGGTCCCAAGTGACCCAGAGTCAGCATGCTGTGGCCAGCGCTGGCCTACTGTCCTTCCTAACAAGCAGCCCTGGACTCCGCCTGATTGGCGGGTCTGTGTGGCTCTCGGCGGCTGCACTGGTGCCAGTTAGCGCCTCGTTGCTTTCGGCGAGGGCAGCGTGTGGCGTCGCGCACGCTGAGAGGGGGAGAGAGCGCGTGAGCCTGGACCCTGCCGGCCGCGACAACTCTTAATATCTCACAGAGGGGTGATTGAAACAAAAGTGGGGCCGTGTCAGGCCCCCAGCCACCATGTAATTGAATTCCTCCGTTGGTGCAGGGGAGCGAGGCACCAAAGCGTAGCCCTGGAAAGAGGGTAAATAGACAAGGTGCCCTGGACACAAAGCCCTGGGCAAGGCAAACACAGGCACTGGGGGGAGCACTGCTCTGCCTGTGTTATTGTGTTTACCAAGAGATCAGGCTCCCCACTTCTCCTACTTGAACATATGTAGAGATGCTGTCTTATAATAGCCAGCAATTTCATGGGCCTATCATCTCAATGGTGATTGTATAGGGCCTCTTGAAAAATGGCTTCTGTGGGAGCGGGGTGAGGAGCGGGAAAGAGAGTGGGAGGGGTGGGAAGCGCTGCTGATGTGATGGGGGGGTGAGCTCGGGGCACCGCGGGGTGCTGGTAGGAGCGAGCGGGGGCTGTCTTCGGCGCCACACCGGAAATTATCTCCGGCTCCCCGTGTTCCTCACTCACCGGATCCCCGCTGTCACGGACATTGTTGAATCGTTGAGTGACATGAACAGTGCCTCCATTCCCCCCTCTAACCGCCCCCGTCCAGCCCTCCCCCACCTGCTGCCCCTTGCTGCGCGGTTCAGTGTTTATGCCGAGGTGAGGGCTGCAGATCGCCGGGCGCGCGATAAGGAGTCAAGAAGTAGCCGGCTGTAATTTATCTAAGGTTAGTTTGTGATTCAGATATACTGTTCCACGGGCAGCCAGGCGTTAAATTGCTTTCCTCCGGGAGCAGGGCGTATTCACGGGGGTCGACAAAGCAAAGCCATTTCTCTTGCACTCGCACTCTGTCTTTTACCCTTCCTTTCATTTATTTATTCTTTTTCTTAAATCACTTTCTCCCTCTCGTTCTCTTAATTCTTTCCCTCGCTCGCTATTCCCCTCTGCGAGTGTGTTGGATCTTGGCTCTCAGAGCGTTTCTATGGTGATACTTTGTGACAGTCCTCGCTCCGCAATTAGGGAGGGCAATTAGAGCTGGAATCGTGGAGGTTGTGAGCGAACTGGGAAAGGTCATGAGAAGGGTTCTTCTAGATGAACACGATTAGATGATCTCCCAACTTGGGGGTGATAGGGGATGCTGAAAGACATTTACATTTCTGTGTTGCTCTCATTAACTGAAATCAGCCAAGGTCTGGTTTGCGTCGTGTCCCTAGAACAGAAATGCCCTAGAACAGAAATGGTTCCCATGTGCCGGTAATTGTTTCTGCTCATTGTTTAAATTTTTTCATTTGTTTAAATGTTTGCCAGATTTATAGCAGGCTAATGGAGTGCCTCGTTTGTGGTCACTTCAAGTAGAGTGTTATCAACCAAAGTATCTATAAGCATAATCAAAAGTAAATTGCAGAATACCACTTGAAATTAGAATGGTCTAGCATTCTAATAATTCAATAAGCTGGCCCAGCAATCAGTTCTACAAATTGCTTGAATTTCTCCAAGTGGCTCACATATACCTTAGCACCTGTTTGAAGATCTCCGCCAGTACTTAAGTCGACTCGTTCCATTACAATTTAGGCCCGTTCTGATATTCGAGGTAGATTTTGTAATTTAGTCTCAGGGGAAAAAAAATCATATGCTGCAGTGTGTGCCTGGGATACGATAGCGGATATTCAGCGGATACTCATATGGAAAAAAAAGAGATTTTAAGTTGAAGAAAAGACATGCGGTCAGCAAATAGTGACTGAAAAGTGCGAGCCGAGGGAGAAGGAAAGAGTGTGAAGAAATTCAGCTGGTGAAATACCATGTGTAGCAGCATGTCAAACTTGTCTAGTGTCTAGTGTGTGCCACTAGGGCTTTGGGTTAAGCTGGCAACCCCTCCGCCCACCCCCCACCCCACCACTCCACCACCTCCTCTTCCTCCACCTCCTCCTCCTCCTCCATGTCTCCACCCCTCACCGCCTCCTCCTTCCACACCGCCCTGCCCGCCTGCCTGTCTGCCTGCCCTGCTCTGAGCTCTGAGTGGCTGTATTGTGTTGGTACAGCGGGGGCTGTGTCTTGCCCTCCAGACAGCACTCCACACTCTCCAGCAGCCCAGCCGCCCGCTCAGGCAGGAAAACATTCTGAGCCCAGTTCCCTGCGGAACTCTTGTCGGAGTGCACACACATGTACACATGTATGCACACACACACACACACACACACACACACACACACACACACACACACACACACAAACACAGAAATACACATACACCTACGATACATGTGCACACACACATATACACATTCAAATAGAGACTCTCACACATACACAAGCTCTCACACACAAACACACACACACACACACACACACACACACACACACACACACACACACACACACACGAACACAGAAAGACACACACACCTACCGTGCATGTGCACACACACACACACACACACACACACACACACACACACATACACATTCAAATAGAGACACCCACACACAGAGAAACACACACATACACACACCCACACACACACAGAGAGAAAGAGAGACAGACAGACACAGAGAAAGAGACATGTTTGGCTAAAGTCTAAGTGCTTGTGCTGACTGATGCCTGATGGTATTCAACCACCATTTTTGGCTCTGGGCTCTTTTGTTTGCCATTGTGGACACAGTGTAGGACAAAAAATGACAAATTTGTGGATGCTGTCATCCTTTATTGCCCGCAGCTGTGGGGTTAGACGCACGCTCCTTTATCGCTTCGGTCCACAACAGGGCTGATTCTCTGTTGGAAATTCGACATAAATTGTCTCCTCAATTTACAAGGGTTTAATAGAGGCCTAGGCACATCATGCTCAGTCCCATCAATACACATGAGGCTAATGGGAAATGTAATTGTCTGGGAGGGGAGATAGATAAATTGAGGATATTACAGTGTATTATATGTCAACTTGTAAAAGAAGAGGCCTTCCGTTGAGAGTGACCTTGTCCAGGTCCCTAGAGTGGGGTCGGGTTTTAAGCCGCACATGCTGTCAAACTCTTCACCGGATCAGGACTTTCTGTTTCGCAGATAAAAGCCCAATCCTAGCCGAGGGAACTTAGTGCTCATATCTCAGATGTTCTGAAAGTCAGAGTCAGACACCTCGCAGAAAGCAGACCACGCTGCAAATATTCTGGCAGTGATCTCTGCAGCCATTTTGGAGAGTATTCTGCATGGAGGAGAGTGTGGATGAAGCAATTGAAGGAAGATGAGTGTGTTATGTATTGCGTGAGTGTGTCTGATGTGTGTGAATTTGTGCCTTTATGTTCAGTTGCAATAGACCTCTGAAAGTCTCTTACTTTTCTTTGACTCTGTCAAGTACCATTTTCTCTCCAATTTCTAGTTGAATCCAATGTGTGGGCTTCCTGTCCTTCCTCAGTAATTGCACTTCATAGTATACTGTATGCCCCTGCTTAGTGTCTGTAACTTAGTGAGACAGAGTTACGTGAACAAGGAACAAGCTTTGAGCAGAGACAGGGCGACTGGTCAAGTTTGGGTATGTTTTGACACAAGACACAAATCGTTTTTATTTATTCCCTCCATTTTAATGAGGGCCTTGTTTTGTAGCAGATGGAATATTAGTCGCTACACCCTCTGGCTGGCAGGGTTTTTTAGGTAGCAGTAGCAGCAGCAGCACACCGCAGGGCAGCCAACTCTGCCACTCTGACTAGGTGCTGGGAAGGCCGAGAAGTTTCAGGTGTATTACAGTGGTTTCCCTGTTACCTGGTGTGAGCCGATTCTAAGCAGATCGCGGCGCGGCAAATGAGTGTGTGTGAGTGTGTGTGTGTGTGTGTGTGTGTGTGTGTGTGTGTGTGTGTGTGTGGACAGGTTTTCTCAGCGCCCCGTGGACATGGCGGAATATTGATGCATGGGAGAGATTGTGCAGTTTGCTCTGACCCTTTTGTTCGCGGAGCCAGCATTAAAGTTGCTGAGTGAGTGTTTCACATTGAGCTCTTCTTTATTCCAGCACTCAGCATAAGTGGATCCAATGCACCCTCGTTCCACGCTCATCTCTCACCCTCCCTACCGCCTGCCTCACTCCAGCCTGCCTGCTCGCCTGCCTGCCTGCCGTCTAATTATTTTCTTTTGGACTTCTGCTCCCCCTTTCTTTCCTACTGTTGCATGACCAGTGTCCACTGACACACATGCTCACTCACACACACACACACACACACACACACACACACACACACACACACACACACACACACACACACACACACACACATTGTTCCCACACACTTGTTTTCTGCCTCACTATTGATGTACAACAATACCAAATCCAGATAGCATCTCATAGATAACCTCTCATACACAAGGCCATTGCCATGTGAATCCATCATTTCCATTTTAGAGTCCTATTAGGGCCAGAAAGCAGATTTGGGAGAGGTCCTCAGGGGCTTTAATCATTCATTATTGCCTCCTAAGGCCCATGATTCATGTCTCAACAGTGCCTCATTAAAGGACAAAAATACATCTCTTAGGCAGGATGCTGAAACCTTTTGAATCCACTGGAAGGATTTGATGATGTTGGGAGCATCCGTGCCATTGGCTGGCTCTGTTTATTGTAGTGCGCCTCCTCCACCATGGCTCTCGCTGGCATGTGCCCAGGCCGTGGTAAAATAGGCTGCGCTCGCAGGTAATGACGATAATTAGTGGGAATGAGGCTGGCTCGCCATATAGGGGTGTCCCCGGCTGCAGCGCCAAGTGCCCACCACCAGAGCCGTCATGGCCGCCAACACGGCTGCAGACACTCTCAGTTTCACGCCTCTGTCTTCCTCTCTCCATCCGACCCATCTGGTTCCCACCTCTGTGGCGCTCCGAGCCACCCTCCACACATGCCATCATAGTGAGCAGGCCAGAGAGAGTCCACTGGTTGCTAACGGTGCCTCTGCTTCAAAAGAGATGTGTTTCTATACCTGGAGTCAGAGCCTGGCCTTGTTACATGACTACGGGTGATGGAGAAGTGTTGATGAGGCACAATGGCTGTACTTGTGTGCAGCATTCAACCTGAAGCAGCAGCTCTACTCTTGCGTGTGTGTATGTGTGTGTGCGTGTGTTGCTGGGGACCACTATAAGATTCCTGTGTCTGGCCGCACCTGCCCTCAGCACCATCTCGTCCTGGTGTTTGCGCTCCTCTCCGGTGCGGTTCCTCGGCCCGGCCCCCCGAGCAGGTGTGTGGCCCGCAGAGACACGGAGCCAAATGAACAAACACGGTGCCGTACAGCTGTGTGTGCTCACCACTCCCACCTCCCGCCTCACGCCATGGGGCTCCCAAATCTAATCAACTCTCATGTCTGACTCATCCCCTGCTCGTTTTCCCCCACTGTCATTTGAGGATTCACTACAGTGGGGATCGAATGAAAATGAACAGGTTCACTTTGCTAAAAAATGTGCACATCCTCTACTGCTAGTGCAAGTTTACTAGGGGACGAGTGCCAGATTGGCTTGACACCAAATGGAAATGATGAATATTTATGATATGGCATTCTTGTGACTGTTGCTTAGACAAGTGCAGCTCTGATTAAAGATTCCAGTTTAGAGGCACTTTGTATTTTCTATTTGGCCTATAGTAGAAGATATTTAAATATTCATTGTTTTTATTTGAAATATTCATTGTTTCCACTTTTCGCACATTATAAAAAATTGTAAATATCTCAGAAATCTATTACATTTCAGATGATAGTTCATAATACATTCCTGATATTCACTCACAAAGACTTGTTTGTCCTGTCAATCTAATTGACTCAGTAAATATTGGCTCTCTCGGATGAGCATTGAGTTGGTGCAGCTAACTCATTTTGGCCTCTGCTGTGCAACTTCAATCTCAGCGTGCAGAGCAGATGTCAGCCTGCATTTCTCTCAGCCGACGCAAGCCAAAGGCAGGAGCCACCTGAGTGGGCTTAAGTCTTTGGGGCGCTGGTGGATAGATTAAAGCTGATGGCGGCACTGCTTATCTGTGCGGCGTCAGGTCCCGTATTGATTTTTAAAGAGGAAATGCATTTTTTATGGGCTGAGGGGAGCCACTCCAGAGGCCAGAACAAAAACATGAAAATAAAATGCAAGAGATTGGGCCGAGGGTTTGGGGCCCCGGCTGAGTGCCGGGTTGTCCTGACTACAAGAACACAGGAAGCCCTGGTCTGCTGCATCTCTCTCTCTCTCTCTCTCTCTCTCTGTCTTTCTCTCTCCTGCTACCTCTTTTTCTCTCCCTCTCTTTCTCTCTCATTGTCTCACTTTCCCTCCCTCTCTCTTTCTCTTTCTCTTTCCTTCGCTCTCTCTTTCCCCCTCTCTCTTTCTCTTTCTCTCTTTCTCTCCCTGTCAGTCCTGCTCCAGTCCTCCAGCACCCATCAGTTTGGTGCACAACAGGAAGCCATATGGCACAGGGACAGAAGGCCCACAGATGCTCCCATCAGAAAGCCACCAGAAAACAGCACACATTCAGTCTGGTCATATGGTCCAGAGAGTCCACACAGCAAACTGACTCACTGTTACTTACTTCAGTGGAGTACTGGCGCTTAAGTGCACAAAAAACAGGCAGGCAGTGCAAAAAAACAAGCTAGGCAATGCAAAAGTGTTTTTTAATGGAAGTCTGTTAACCATAAACCATTAGTGTATTTTCCATTTTTGTACTTTTTCTGCTACGCTGTTTGAGCATTGGTGGGTCCCTGCGAGGTCCTCACTGCAATTTTTCCAAAAGAAACATTACAGCTTGTCTCAGACTTGGAGAGAAAGAGAGAGAGAGAGAGGGAGAGAAGATGAGAGGAGAGTGCGAGCGGGGAGAGAAACGGAGAGGGGGAGAGAGAAAGAGGGAGCGTGATGGAGAGAGCGAGAGGGAGCATCGCCCTGGAGGTGCGGAGAGATAGAGGTGCTAAGATCTGGGCTCTTTTCATTTCTGCCCAGGTGCTGACAGTGTTGGTAAGAGATGCGGAGGTGAGGTGGGGAGCTGTGGATTAAAGATCATATCAACGTCGCAGCCAGGGCTAGGGAAAGCGAGGGAGAGAGAGAGAGAGAGAGATGATGGTGCTGATATCAGGTGAAGCCTTTGCTGAGGGAGACAGAGGAAGCTTATAGAGGGCCTCAGCAACAGGGGAAGGGGGAATGCAATCAAGATAGCCGCTGTGTGTGTGGGCCTATAGATGTGGCTGCCGTCATCTCAGACAGCTTGGCAGGGAGATGCCTGTGACGTGGCCTCAGCACGCAGCCCTGGCGGTAGAGATGAGGCGCTAAGAGGGGTCTCCCCAGACAGCTGCTCTCTGATCTGGTTCTCATCAGGAATGTGCAAACCAAAACTGTTGGAAGACTGAACAGTTCCGTTCCTTTTTTTTTGACTAAATGTTTGCTTTTACAAGCAAGAATTCTGATGTAAGGCTGATGTATGAAGGCGGATGAAATTATGCTTCTCGAACATATTATCAATAAATACCTTCTGAGTCATCCTCACTCCATTTTAGTATGGTGATGGTGCTTCATTTGCAAATCTAAAGCAAGAGCCTCTATGTATCCATTGTCTTGGAGGAATTCCAGTCTGGCAATGCAGCGTATTTCAGTTCTTATTTAACTTTGAGAGTGACCTTCTGGTTTGAAGCGCAGCTCTCAAATGGCCGTCGGCCCCTGGCTGAGGAGGGGATGCGATCTGATCCAGGGCGGACAGGCTGAGAGCCACGGGGGGAGCCAGGATGTGGTCCCGCGGGGGCCCGCAAAGCTTAACCGCTGGGCCGCAACCTTTTAATCCCGCTCCTGCAGCCCCTCCGATGGCTTGACACGTGGGTCATCTCCATGGATACATTCCCAGCATCCTGGCAGGGTTTGTTGCGATGATCTGAGCACTCGGTTGCCAAAAGAGAGGGGGGCTGTCAAACAGTGTATACAACCTCCCACAGTCCACAATGTCTATACTGGACAGTCCCCTTCCTTTCACTACTCGCTATTCTACTTTTATTCCTGGTCTTCTATGGCAACAGAGCTGTACGAATTAAGACAGAAGGACCCGACTGAGCAGTCCCTCCAGGAATTCGCGATGTTGCGATCGCAACAATTAACGCAAATTCAGCAAATCCTCGTGAATTCTGGGCGACCTCGCAATTTTGTCCAAACACCGCAACTTTTTTGCAAATTTGACCAATCATCATGGTTTTCCCGTGAAATTTCACCTACCACAACAGTCCCTCACGCAGAATATTGAGTCAGATGCCACACTTCTGCAGACACCAGAGACTATTACTTGTTCACTCCTCTGCAGTTTTGATGACAATAAATAGAAGGCTAACGTTAATGATCTGCTTTACTTGCATCTCTCAACCTGGCCTATTTGGTTTACTGACATTTGAGTAGGCTACAGTATGCAGCCCATTGGCAACGTTTACACCTGGAGATGCATGGAAATGCATGGATTCCAGTTGCTGCTACTGGAAGAAACTGGAATCCATGCATTTCCACTGAATTATTTATGGAATCTGATCCCTTATCATACCTGTTCATTCTTACCATCAAATTTCGACTTATCGCGGACTAAATTCAAGATGGCTGCAAACACTAAACTTCGTGAAGATACTGTCTGAATAAATCGTCTGGTAAGTAAACTACCAGTGCTTTTTCAAAGTTCTCAATGTCTCGTTTTAAATGTCAGGGCCCTCGGAAGTCTACCAATGAAGTGTGGAGATACATTGAGCCTCGTAAATGGTGTAAAACAGTGATTTATTTGCATGGCTAGCCCGATGCCGAAGCACCACCATTGAAAAAGCTGTTGGTAGCATCGGCTAACTAGCGCCAGATTTTGGAGTGCAGGGGACAAGCCCAGATGACAAACGTTCACACTCGGTATCATGTTTCAACATACTTTAGGTCAATATCACACCGGAATTCTCCTTTAATATGAATTACAACATATATGAATGTATTGAAACATGATGCCATCTTTTTAGGGGGCTGTCTTTTTTGGACAGTTCTACGAAAGGTTACTGCTTTGTGAATTACCCATTCAAAGTATTTACACAAATAGAATTACCCCAGTCAAAGTATTTACACAAATAAAGTAGGCCTACTTTGATTTTCTGTAACCCTTACTATTTACCTTTACTTATCCTTTTTAATAAGCATCAATATGATCAGTGTGATTTTGGTCTTACTAACCTTAATTGCCCTCAATAAAAAAAATTGGAAAAAGAAATCGCAACTATTTTTGCAATTTTCACTCCCTCCCGCAATTTCTTCGCAACAAACAGCTAAAAACACCGCTACTTCCATCGCAATTTTTTAGAAAAGTTGTCGCGAAATCAGGCATTTTAGATCGCAACAATCTCAAAAAATCCTCGCAAAATCCTGGATGGACTGACTGAGCATCAGTGAATAGGTGATAGATGATTTAAATTATGCTCATGCCCAGAAGAGGCCATTCTGTCATTACACCAATCTTCTTACTCCCTCCCAAATAATAGCGTCGCCTAGCCATTACAGTGGCATTTTGATTAGCAATTTTAACACCCAGCAATTTCCTGGCATGTTCTCTGGAAGCCGGCTAAGCACAGCCTGATTCTCTTCAGACAGTCCTATTCAGGAGTCGCTTAGCGATGTTAAGAATAAGTGTGCACATTAATCCCAAAGTCACTGCAATCTTGTAATCCACTCAGTATGTTAATTGCCTGCTATTTTCTTAGGAAGGAGGCCTTACAGGCAGGGTCATTAACAGGCTCAGAGCAATTGACCAAGGATAGCCAGTCTGTCCCAAGGCCCTATCAACTCTTTTCACTGCTTTAAATTCAGATCTGTTCTAGCACAGGCACACACACACACACACACACACACACACACACACACACACACACACACACACACACACAATGAGCAAGATCTAGAACCACTCCTTATTTTGGTGCCATTGATGGCTGGCTACAGATACTTTTGGTGCCATTATTCTACAGAGTGAATAAGACCATAACCAAATGTATATAGAAATGTATAGGTCCTGAAATACTTCCTGTCTGTATGTATTATTTAGGCATGCATAAATCATATGCTTGATTCTAGGAGGGAATTTTTATGTCATCTGTGAGACCCCCTACTAGACAGCACTGTAAATAAATAATGAATGAGCTGACTGAACAGTGTCACACACACACACACACACACACACACACACACACACACACACACACACACACACACACACACACACACACACACACACACACAAAGAGAAAAGAGAGAGAGAGAGAGAGGGAGAGAAAGATACACAAGATAAGAAAAACATAAGCATATGTATGCATTCTCACCTATGCAGGCACATCCACACATACTAATGTGTCTGACATCTTCCTACCCCCACCCAAATTCAATAAATATACAAATTCATACATACACATGTACACACATCCATGCACACTAACGCATTGATACTTTGCCCCTCCAAACACAAACAACACACACACACACTCACACACACACACACGCCGCACAAAGAGGCTCGCACACAAGTCAGTCCTATATTTCCTGTGCCTCTTTAAGCCTCCAGGGTAGAGCACCAAGCTCATAGCCGTGCTCGCCGGTCCCCCGAGTGCCCTTAAGCCCCGGCAACATGATGGATGCTTCAAAGCAGGTTTCTCACCGCACCAATAAAGCAGCGCTGTCAAAACGGGCGCCCTTGCAACATATGCTGATGAAGATAGTCACATGCAATTAGAGGATCTGTGCCACACGTTATTGTGGTGCCAAGCGCGCCAGCACAAATGGGCACTGACTGATGATGGCAGAGTTTGGAGGACGTGAGCGGCGCGTTGTAAACACGCCTCCTAATGACCAGCGCCACGTTGGCGCGGCAGCTAATGACGGGAGTTATTAGGCATTAATGGAGCTTTAAGGGGCGAAGTGGAGGGAAGGAAGGCCGTGAGAAGTAGCGGTGACAGCCTGGTGTCTGCCTGCGTGGGCCGGATGCCTCCTCTTTCCCCTGCCAGGAGGTGCGTGGGCGTCTCAGATGCAGGTGTTTCACATCAGCGCAGCTTTTTAATGCTCGTCTTTTTCTAATAGCAATTACAGGTTTTTTCCAATTGCTAACACAAATAAAATGACACGCATCGCACAATTATTTAAACTGACACACAGAGAGGAAAACCTTTTCTCAAGTCTCCAAAAGTTTAAACACATTTTCTGCTTTACACACATTTTGCAATTCAAAATGGCACTTTTTTTCAAATGCAGATGGTTCTCTGCATAAGACACACCAATCTGACATAAAGTCACATGTTTGCCATTTCAAAACACTTCAAAATGACACTACATGAGCTAATTAGCCAATATGTGCCACCTGGCCAAACACCTCAATAGTCAATTGTTACCACTTAGGAAGTAAGCACTATGAAAAGACCACAGGTGACCACACCTTTTTTTACAACAATGGAAGATGTTGCTAAGAGAGGAAGAGGAAGAGCAAGGGTGAGAATAAGAGGAAGAGTGAAGGGTAGAGTGGTGGTAAAAAGGAAAATAAAAGAAATGTTTCAACAGCATATGTGTATATCGGCAAATATTGCTGTGGATGTGAACAATCTGGTTGGTTGCAGTGCTTCATTTTGCAGGATATATGAGCTATTTTGCAGTTTGGGTGTGTGGTTTTGTGAATTGTGTTAGGTATTTTGATAAAACCAGCCTAGTTTGCAAAATTGTGTTTTAGCAATTGGAAAAAAAAAAATGTAAGTACTGCTGCAATTGTTATTAGGGAATGTGTAGAAATTGGTGTCATCTGTACATCAGCAACCCCCACAACACACACACACACACAAACACACACACACACTGATTTCCTGCTTCCACACTTTTATCTCTCCTTTCTCCATTTCTCTCTCTCTCTCCATCTCTTTTCCTCCATCTCTCTCACTCTCAGATCATCTGACCATTTTTGAGTGTAGTAGCAGTGCCAATAGCCCTCACTCAGGCAGAGAAGAGCCCAGCGCCGTCCACCTGCCCGTGGATAGCTGAGAGGGAGGGGTGTGTGTGTGTGTGTGTGTGTGTGGGGCATCATCCCTATCGAGCAGCACTCTGCGCTCAGCGCCCACCTCCCCGCCACCGGCAGGCCCTCTTTGAAGTCTCGCGTCGGCTTTGAGAGCGGAACCTTGGGCCACGGTCGTGCTGGCAGAGGTGCGCCCAGGTTGCCATGTAGAGCCGAGCGAAAAGCTCCGATGCCCACAAAGAGAGGGAAGTAGAAGAAAGGCGCACTTTGACCTTTTTTTTTTTCCTATGGATGAATTCAAAGGCAAGGAGTGGGGATAATGCAGAAGGAAAGAGTGAGGGAGAGAGAGAGAGAGAGAGAGAGAGATAGAGAGAGAGAGAGAGAGATGAGAGAGAGAGAGAGAGAGAGAGAGAGAGAGAGAGATATATATATATAGAGAGAGTGAGATAGAGAGAGAGAGAGAGAGATATATATATATAGAGAGAGTGAGATAGAGAGAGAGAGAGAGAGATATATATATATAGAAAGAGAGAGAGATATAGAGAGAGTGAGATAGAGAGAGATATATATATATAGAGAGTGAGATACAGAGAGAGAGAGAGAGAGAGAGATATAGAGAGAGTGAGAGAGATATATATATAGAGAGAGAGAGAGAGAGAGAGAGAGAGACTTCTACTGTAAGGCTCCTTTGCCTTCTGACTTCTTGGCTTACACAATAGCAGCACACTGGAGGTGGAGGACCAGACACCCGGGGTCCTGCCCAGCGTTGGGGAATCACAAAGCACAGCACAACAGCATAACAACACATCACACACAACAGCTTCGCATGCAGGGATGGCTTGGCTTAGGTTAGCTTATCTAAACACCGGTCAGCACAACAAATGACAACACAAGGCAATCCAACACATCACACCACATGCTCATCTTGGTCCAGCACACAGAAATTACATATCGAACAGAATTCTATCAACTGCTAGATAGCACTGCTCTGCCAAACCCTAGGGCTCTCAGTCATGTGATAGCGTGTGAGTGTAGGGTGTGTATGTGTTTTGTATGGGTAAGGTGTGCACCACCTGGCTCATTGGACAGCTGGGTTTTTTTTTCCGATCTCAGTGAGCAATGGCAGGACAGCGGCTGAATAAAATCGGCCTCTGAAAATGAGGTCATCCACTCATCTTTTGATCAGGCCGTTCTTCATCTCGGACCTGGGCTGTATAAAGAAGGATTTATCATAGCGACCGGCTTTGAGGTAACAAAATCACAAACAAACTAAAGGGGGATCGATAGAGACTGTCTCGAGGAATGATGAACTGGCACTTCTCTGGAAAATCAATCGTTGCCCCCCACCCACCCCACAGCTCCAGCCCCAGCCACAGCACTTCTGTGGTGTCCATGACTCCAACCTTGCACCAGCGTTTCCCACCCCCTCTCCTCTTTTCTTCCCTCTCTGTGGTTTCTCATTGTAAATTTAACAACCATGTCTCTCTCTCTCTTTCTCTCCCTTTCTCTCTCTCTGTCTTTCTTTGTTAGCCTTGGAGATGGAAGCGCCTTTGATCTGTGAAACAACATCTACCCAATAATGGCCCATAAGATAAGCAGTATAAGTAAGTAATGCTGTATATATTTACAATTTTATAGATTTTCTTTCTTTCTCCTTTTCTCTGGTCTGTTCTCTGTCGTACTGACTTCAGTGGAGGTTGGGTTTTAGAAGGGCTTGATGTGTTCTAGCCATTACATAAGAGCAGTGTAGGACCCTTATGATTCAGAGAACCTTGGAAAGTGGAGAGTAAAGTAGAGGTTTTTTTTTCCAGTTCTATGAGTGTTTCAGCTATAAAGGCTATGGACAGACTACCAATGAATGGTTAATGTTAATAAACCAATATAAGGTTTATATGGGTTCATAATCAGGTCTGTAATGGTCAGTTCAAGCACAGAGAGGTAAACTATTATTCTTAACCCATTTAAACCCAAATTTTTCCCAGACATGCAAATATGCAAATCATGTGTTATTAGCAACCCTTTGAAGTAATCAATATTTTTTTTTTTTTTATGTAGAAAAGTAGATGAAAAAGTGAGTTTTATTATTCCCCTGGGGATCAATAAAGTATCTATCTATCTATCTATCTATCTATCTATACTATATGCGTATACTCAATTAAAGGTTGCTCAAATTGCTTTTTTGTTAAAATAAAGGTATTCTGACAGGACTTTTCAAACTGATATGAACACTGAGACCAATGGCAATAATAAATATGAAAAATATGTAAACATTGTTTATTTACCAGGAGCTTCGGCTTGTTAAAATAGAACCCTGGATGTGTCTGTGCGTGCGTGTGTGTCTGCATGTAGTTGTGAGAGTTAGTGTATATGGTCTGTGTGTGTGTATCTGCATGGGGTGTGAGAGTTAGTGTGCATATTGTGTGTGTGTGTGTCTGTATATATATATCGTCCCCTTAGAATTATAGGGTTCTATCTAAGTTCTGAGTAGTTCTGAGATATTGAGCCTCAAAGTCTTAGAATTCCATAGAGTTACACTACTAAGTGGAACAAACCTCTTCAGATATAATGTCCAATGTCCCCTTATCTTCTTAAGGTGTCACAGAATATTGACAAATTTTGACAAAAATGTCAGATAGAACCTTATAATTCTAAGGGGACGATATATATACATGTATATATATTTATATCATATATATCATCCTCTTCTCAAGGTGCAACCAGGAAGTAAACAGCTCTGGTCATGTGACAATTTACTCAAAACATTTGACACTGCACACATTTAATTGAAACACTCTATTGTTTCAATATTTACTGAAAGAGTATTGGGATATTCCCCAGTTACAGTTTTAGAGGCTTATAAGTACATTTTTTTTTTTCGGTCACAATTGTGACCGATGGGGTGAAATGGGTTAATATAGAACACTGTAATATAGAATCCTTTATGTGCCTTTATGAAGGACACAATACAGTACAGAGCTGCTGCCCAGCCATATAGCTGACTGTCAGAAATCCTTGGTTTGAGGAAAAAAAGCAGCCTTCAGAACCCATCACCTTCAAAAGGCTTCAAAGATGGCAGGCCCATCTCACCATGGCTCTGTCATGCCTTCTTTGTGAGATCTGAGCTGGCTGGTGGCGGTGGTGGGGGTGGGGGGAGTAGGGTGTTCTGATGACTCGAGGAACTTCCTACTATCTCTCTCTCTCTCTCTCTCTCTCTCTCTCTCTCTTCTCTCTCGTCAGCACTCTGTCACGCAGTCTGTGTGAAGACGAGCCACAGGGAGATGAAGCTGCAGACAGGTATCCATCAGGGTGCGTTTTCTCGTCTGACATTGCCAAGAGGCTGGAGTCAGGCTACTGAAATATTCATACAGCAAGGAAAACGAGGCTGCAGGTAGAGAGGGAGCATTAAAGAGGTGCCCTGAGTTGTGTCGCGCTCCTTTACGATTATGTTTGGGAGCTCCCAGAGCAATATCGCCTGGCTTGAGTTAATTGCTGGCTTATCATTTAGTAAACGGTAAACTGTTTTATTTTTCGCAGTCGGTATGTGGAGGATATGTAGTTATACTTCAAAGTCCCAGTCGGTGTGCAAATATAAATCTGGAATCATTATTCATGAATTGCAAATGCTGTAAGAAATTACTGGCATATTCTACAGCTTTTGTGTTTCTTGAGCATATTGAATTTCAGGATTATTCATAAACTTGGCACTTACTTTTGACTTTGGGATTTTCTTTTTTGCCAAGTTCAGACTCAGAAAGTATCTCATATAATATATGAGAAAATCTGAGAAATTGTGACACGTATGCCACGCATGATATCTGTAACTACAAGCCATGTAGTTAGAGATATCAGATCATTGTTTTTTTGGTATTGCCATATTTAATTCCTCATCCCAAATGACAATACAAACCATAGCCTCGGGGGAAAATACCATTAGACACCCTCGGAAAGTTGCAAATCGTCAGTTCATGACTTGTGTCCCAGAGTCCCCCAATGAGCAAATATGAGGATCTCCAACGCTCTCTGGAAATATCAATATAGATTTACGAGTCTCCCTGAAGCAAGGTCCTCAGCTAATTAAATCTTTAATCACTCAGCGCTGTGAAAACAGAGGAGGGCCTGGAATGATGCATGTGTAAGCGCTGGGCACAGGAGCTTTTTCTTTCCAAGACAAAGGGAGATAATTGGGTCAAAAACCTGAGCACATTTTAAACGCTACATCCTCTGCTCTCGCTCAGGCATAGATAGCACTTTTCCCCTGAATGTGCAGAGAGAGAGAGAGAGAAACTTCAAAGAGCGTGGAAGCTCACTGATGGCAGTTATGTTTCTGATATTTTTTGCTTCCCTGAAGCATTTTTAATCAGGCAGCCAAAGGTACACCGATGGGATTTAGCATACATAGAGAAGGAGATTTCTGGCAAGGCAGACTTAGCAAGACCAAAGATTTGATACCATAAATAGCTAGCCTTTTGTGTCAGTGCGCCAGGGATTTGAACACTGATGACCTCTTATATTGTAAATATCATCTTGCTACTGTCACCCATATCTAGTTATATCCTGATATTTTCTTTTCTGTTTGAGGTGCACATGCCTATGTACAGTACCTATGTTCCTGCAACAGATAACACGCTACACACACACACACACACACACAGACACACACACACACACACACACACACACACACACACACACACACACACACACACACACACACACGCACACACACAGAAGGCACAATGAAAACTAAAACCGTTACCTTTATAGAATAATTTCTTCAAACCATTGCTTAGCTTTAAAATAAGGGCTTATCTAAAGCCTTTGATCACTGATTTTTACCTCAGCTCTTCAGCATTCTCTCTTCTGCAGCACATGGCACATGGAGGCAGACCACTGTGGATGCAATCATTTTATCATTTTTCCCTGCTCTCTCTCTCTCTCTCTCTCTCTCTCTCTCTCTCTGTCTCTCTGTCCTCTCACATTTCCCTCCTGCTAACCCCACTCTTTCTTTCTTCCTCTCTTTTCCCCTCTCACTCACCCCCAATCCCTCTCTCTTCCCCTCTTCATCTCTCTCTCTCTCTCATTCTTTCTCTCCTTCCCCCAAGTCAGTGGCAGCTCCTCATTCTCAGTGCAAAGTGCACGGCAAGCAAGCTGTTTAAATGAGGACCCCCTGACCACAGTGAGCTGAGGTTATCTGTGCCTTACAGGAAGCTGCCGCCGTGTGGCCTGATTTCTGCGCTCCAGACCCGTTTTCTCTGGGGCTGTGCTCCCATCACATGTTCATTTATTTATTCATGCACTTATTTTGCATGTAGAGCGATTGGAGCCAGCTCCGTGTTTTGGTGCTTTCATCCAATTACTCTACTTTCTATTTCATCCACTCCTACTGCACACACACATGCACGCACACACACACACACACACACACACACACACACACAACAATGAGTTGAGCATGTGTGTTAGCGGAAGTCGACATGACCGCACTGTTGGGCAGAAGCTACAGCGGGCGAGGTCAAACACAAAAGCAGTTTCACCCAGCGCATCCCCACGTCTCCCCTCGCCTCTGCAGGAGTGTCCTCATAATAACCATCTCATAAATCTGACTGTGAAGTTATGGATGGCTTTCAAAGCGGCAGTTAAAATCAGCCACACACACACACACACACACACACACACACACACATACCCACACACACACACACACACACATCAGCGAGCGTAGATATATGCGTTACACAAGATGTGGTGATTACGAGCGTTCTGGGCGCTCTCTGAAGCCCCGCCCGAACGCCATGGTGATAACAACAGTGAGCGGCGCAGCAGCAGCAGCTGGGAGATGAGGGCTTCTCCATATGTTGCTCATGAGTTCTAATCCTCCACTGATGCGTAATCCCATAATGTACACGTCTTTATCTGCCTACGGGCAGGAGTGTGGGGGCACAAACACCAAACTTCTGAGAATACCAGTGACTACCCAACGGGTGTGTGTGTGTAGAGGGAGGGGTGTGTGGGGATGGGTGACAGTGCGGTGCCAATGATGGACCTCATGATGGCGTCTGTCCGGTGTCGCCTCTCGGTCTTTGGGCTGGGCATATGGCGGTAAAAAGTCACAGCTGCTGCAGTCCATTAGAACAATGCATTTGGGCCAATTAGGAGGCAGCGGCAGGCAGCAGCCGAGGTAGACGGCGGCCGTGGCGCACGGCGCATGCTCTCCCGCTATTACGGCCTGGCTGCCGGCCCCCGGAATGCCAACTCAATCAGCGTGGAATTCGCCCACCTGATCCTCCCTCCGTTACTCGCTCCCACACTAGATCGTTAAAAAAAACCTGCTGGCAGGGACACCCAATTTCAGGAGAATTTGAATGAGAGAGGGGCTAGATTGAGAAAGATGGATGGATAGAGAAAGGGAGAGGGAGAAACACAGAGCGAGAGAGTGAGAGAGAGAGAGGCAGAGCGGGTGGAAATTAATGCAGGCAGGTGAAATAGGGAAAAACTGTCAGTGGTGGCGAGACTGAGAAGGAGCAGTCCGTTGCATACCAAAGACAAGACACTGCGGCTTTTACACAGGGGGTTGACTAGACCCTCAGGCCTCCTTGAAGGTTTACCTTTGAAAGCCTCTCTGCCGTTTAGGTGGCCTGGTCAGGGCCTGTGTAGAAAGGGGAAGAAAGGTAAGGAGCATTAAAAGGACCCCGCTTCTTATGGTTACTCGGTACGCAGGCGTCAGCGCCACCCCCTCCGTCCTGCCGCCGACTGCGTAGCCGCCATTAGCAGAGATGGATTTTGACAAGAAAAATGAAGTGTGCCATTTCCTGTGGCCTCCAGCGCCTTTGTGAATAATGAGAAGGGCTTTGGCTGTTGCCTCCAAGACCCCTCCAGCCTATTCAGAAATAGCTCTCCCCTGTGAAGATGCTCCTTTCTCTCTCTCCTCCAGCCCTTCGACTTAGTCTACCACTTCTTTCCTTTTTTTATGTTTCCTTTTTTCCCCACCACCCCTAAGTCTGTGAAGAAACTGTCACATCCTATCAGTACAGGATCTTTAAGAAGTGAATTAAATATATCTTATCCTTTTCTGACCACTTCTAACGCTAACTGTTCCTTTATATATATATTTACTGTGGGTTTGGATTTCACTCTCTGGAGTTTTATGTCATAAAACTTCATTATTTTCCCTTTGTGCAGATGTGAGTGGATTTGCCTTATCAGAGGGACAGGCAGAGAGGGAAAGAGAGGGAAAGAAAGAGTGCTCTCTGACAGAGGTGCAGTTCACTGAACAACTGCAGTGTGACACTATCAAATGTCTTCACTTTACAACAAGGCTGTGAAGGTTTATTATGGGTTTCCTTTGATGGATTTTTAATAAGACGTGACCTTACTCAACACTGTAGCTCACATAAATGCCAGTGTGCGTAATAGCATGCGTGCACATTCACACACACACACACACACACACACACACACACACACACACACACACACACACACACACCTACACACACACACACACACACACACACACACACACATACTGTATACGCAGCCACACTACCACACCACCACACACACACACACCCACCCCTACACACATATGCACACACACACATGCACACCGCCATGTTTCATTCTAGTTGTATGATTCTTTCTTCTTATGGTAAGAACTAGTCCTGTGCCACTCCAGTTGGAATGGAATAGAATTAAAGTACATATGGAAAACTCTGCTGTAACAAGTTTATGGCACAGCAGGGGGGAGGGGGACATTTAGGACTGCATTACACAGATGGTTGACAGACGTGCGAGTGTGGGCGGTCATAGATGTTAAAATGTATGTATTTTAAAACAACAAAAAAATCAGTGCAGTGTCAATTAAGCTGCGCTCAATGAACGACTGGCCATGGAACATGGGAACAGTGTGTCTATGTGCTATGTCTACTGTGGGGGTGCTTTTAACAGCATGTGCTGCTTCATGTTGAGCCAGTGCTTTTGTGTATGGATGTTGGGGGAGGACTCTGTGGAAGATTCTTGTGTCTACGTATATTGAATGTTGTTTGTTCTCTTGTATGTTTTGTGTGGGTGGTGTGTGTATGTATGTGTTGTTCATTTGTGTGTGTGTGTGTGTGTTGTTCATGTGTGTGTGTGTGTGTGTGTGTGTGTGTGTTGTTCATGTGTGTGTGTGTGTGTGTGTATGTATGTGTATATGTTAGACTAAGGGTTGCCAGTGGCTTAGTTAGCTGTCTGCTTGGCGCTTCACTGCCTGCGTGATGTATCTTTATGGCCCTTCATCGGAAGCCAATTACACCATTCTGTGTGGGTCTCTTTGTGTGTGTGTGTGCGAGCCAGTATGTTCGTGTGTGTGTATAGTTGTTTGTGTGTGTGTATAGTTGTGTGTGTGTGTGTGTGTGTGTGTGTGTGATGCGCTCACCGCCGTTCTCTTAGCAACTGTTCCTGGATATTCCTCATAAGCGTCCATCCTCAGGGGGGAGAGCAGCGCTGCCTCCTCCAGTCCATCTGAATTAGAGTCCCAAGTCTCCGCACTGGAGGGATCCGAAGGGCAGCTCACCATTCTGCACATGCCTGCATCCATATTCACACACACACACACACACACACACACACACACACACACACACACACACACACACACACACACACAGTGCACAGCCACGTTCACATGCAGACAATATCCCCTTCCCCCACCACTCTCTATCTCCCTTTCTCTCTCTCTCTCTCTCTCTCACACACACACGACACACACACTAATACACATGGACATGTACACACTCACAAAACAAACAGATATGCGCTCATTTACTCTGTTCCCTGCACACACATCCAAGTATAGAGGCACGCCCCATAAACAGTGCAGAGGGACTGCACTGGTCAAGTGCCTCTGAAATGGCCGTGCGTTAATGGTGGCTCTCTCGTCTTTGTTCCACAGACACGGCAGCTCGTCTCTCTCCTGTGGCCCAGCTGGGCGTCCTCCTCTCCCTCAGCCAGACCAGGCCCATCCTCGCCATCTGACCTCCGCCAAACGGTAACTCCCACCGCCCTCGCTTTTAACACCTCTGATGCACTGTGATTTTTTTGTGTGTGTTTTTTTGTGTGTGTGTATCTAAAAGCATACCTGCCAATATTTACCTTTCAAACAGGTCTCAGATTTTTTTTGTTGGCAGGTTTTATGACACATGAGTTAAAATTGTATGAAGTGAGTGATTTGTATGTGAAGGATATATTTCATACACAGTCTTGCAAACTTGGAAAATGTCAGATAAACATATAAAACTAATGGATATGTGATATTCATTATAAGGTTTGCTGGACATGAAAATGATATGTTTTCTGGGAAAAATAACGGGAGGGTGCCAGAAGATGACCTTAATATATGGGAAAAACATGTAAAAAAAAAGAGTGGTGGCAGGTATTTCAAAGCCGGCGATGTTGTGTTCATTTGTATGGCCTAGTCATGGCAAAGCTCCAGGTTTTCCTGTCTGAACTTTGAAGAGATATAAGAAGCGTCCGCTGTGGCATTATTAAATGTGATCTCATGGGAGAGCTAAGAGATGGGAATGACCAGATTCACAGTTCCACATCACCCATTTTGACCATCCGCCCTTTCCAGCGCTCTTTAATATTGAGAGAGAGGGAGTTTTCATGTGAAGAAAAGGGATGCCGTCTGTGATTTCAGGTGACATTAAACAGGACTGTTAATTATTTTCAAAGATATATAAGGCCGACCTGCTTTTCAGATGACACTTGAAATGGATAGGTTGATAGATACAAGAGTCCATTGAACATTGGATAGGTTGAGAGTCCATTGAACATTGGTATTTTTTTTTTAATTCAGTGCTCTGGAGGAAATCAGTCCTTGCCTGTGAGAATGGGGTTTTATACGCAATACTGTATGTTGTGTGAATCACTATATTCCTTTACTTTTACTATTATCTAGTAGCACAAATACAGTGCAAGCTATGACTCCTCTAGCCATTGCAGGAATGTGGGAAGTTGTATTTTTTTTTTATTCTCCTCTCAGTTAGTTATAATTAGACATAATTGATTCTGTTTCTGCTTGCAGGTCTCTTTCTGTTTGTCTTCCCCAAACGCTCCAGTTCCCAGACTAACTTTTTCATTTCTCTGCTTTTGCTAAATTACTAAACAGAAAGTCATTAGTTGAGAGTATTAACATCGCTCTTGATTGTAGTAAAAGAGACTCAGAACTAAGTCACACAAGGATTATATGACTGGTGTTTTTGGTGCTTGGCACCAGAGGAATTGATGTTTGGAAAGTAATGTAGTAATTTTGTCTTCTGTAACAATTTTCAAACTCAGATATCCTCAGTGTGCTTGCAGGATGATGTAATAATTTGTCAGACCAGCAGGCAGAGTAAAACAGCAGCAGCAGCAACAACAACAGCAGCAAGAAAAAGAACAGGCTAGGCCTCAATCTCCCAGACTGTTGAAACAGCAGAAGATATTCAGGATGAATGGGGTTAGGTGGACAGATTATGACTGATGGCAACTATGAACTGCTCCATCAGGAGTTCTAGTGGTGCATCTGGCATTGGGATAATGCTGAAATGGGCATGCATTAAAGATTCATTTAAGCAGCTGCTCTTGCCACAGGACAGCATGAAACTGTCTGTCTGTGTGTGTGTGTGTGTGTGTGTGTGTGTGTGTGTGTGTGTGTGTGTGTGTGTGTGTGTGTGTTCATGCATGTGTGTGTGTATCTGTATATGCATGCATGAATTCTCCTGATCAGCGAGACTGAGGAGCAGAAATAGGCGAGTGGAGCCTGCTGCCAGATGTGCGGTGCGGTGCAGTGGTCTACCTGTGTATAGGACAGGATGTGGGTCATCGCCCGCTCGTCTCAGCGTACCTCAGTTAGACATGACTGAACGAGCTACAGACCAGACACACAGATGTGTACTTGCAAAGGGATACTCTCACTAACACACACACACACGTATGCATGCGCATGCACATACACACACATTCACACACACACACACACACACACACACACACACACACACACACACACACACACACACACACACACACACACACACACACACACACACACACACACACACATATGGCTCTTAGAGGTATTGGTATTAATGTCTAGCAGTTCAAACAAGGACTTTCTTTAATAGTGGATGAAAATGTGCACTCTCTGTGATCAGAAGGCTGCTCATGTGCCCACGGGTTCCTCTGAGCTCATTGTAGAGAACATTGAGTCTCCCCCTCCCTGATTACTCCAGGTGTTGCATGAATGGAGAGCTCTCAGCAGCCTCTAATTTCATTTGAGGCTATTTAGATGGGCAGCAGTGGCCATATTGACTCACCACTGCCTGGCCCTTTATGGGGCAGAGGCAACCAAAAAACAGCAATCAAAGCTCAGATGCGGAGGCTG